>NW_027593335.1:0-7500 GCF_964213995.1 Mustelus asterias
CCGCGGTTGGCTGATCTTTTCCCGGCTGTTGCTTAATCTGTTCCCCGCTGCTCCTGAGACTAAGGGCAGCTGCTTAATGTGCTCCCCCCTGTTGGACAAAGGCTTCCCCGCCGTTGGTTGATGCTTTCCCCGCCTCTGGTGGAAGATTTCCCGAAACTGGTTAATGAGTTCCCCCGAAACTGGTTAATGAGTTCCCACGAAGCTGTTTTCCCCGCTGCTGGTTCATTTGTGCACCGCTGCTCCTGATACTAAGGGCAGCTGCTTAATGTGCTCCCCCCTGTTGGACAAAGGCTTCCCCGCCGTTGGTTGATGCTTTCCCCGCCTCTGGTTGATGTTTTCCCGAAACTGGTTAATGAGTTCCCACGAAACTGGTTAATGAGTTCCCCCGCGGTTTCCTGATCTTTTCCCGGCTGCTGCTAAATCTGATCCCCGCTGCTCCTGATACTAAGGGCAGCTGCTTAATGTGCTCCCCCCTGTTGGACAATGGCTTCCCCGCCGTTGGTGCATGTTTTCCCCGCCTTTGGTGGAAGGTTTCCCGAAACTGGTTAATGAGTTCCCACGAAACTGGTTAATGAGTTCCCACGGAGTTGTTGTCCCCGCTGCTGGTTCATTTGTACCCCGCTGCTCCTGATACTAAGGGCAGCTGCTTAATGTGCTCCCCCCTGTTGGACAATGGTTTCCCCGCCGTTGGTGCATGTTTTCCCCGCCTTTGGTGGAAGGTTTCCCGAAACTGGTTAATGAGTTCCCACGAAACTGGTTAATGAGTTCCCACGGAGTTGTTTTCCCCGCTGCTGGTTCATTTGTACCCCGCTGCTCCTGATACTAAGGGCAGCTGCTTAATGTACTCCCCCCTGTTGGACAATGGCTTCCCCGCCGTTGGTGCATGTTTTCCCCGCCTCTGGTTGATGTTTTCCCGAAACTGGTTAATGAGTTCCCACGAAACTGGTTAATGAGTTCCCCCGCGGTTGGCTGATCTTTTCCCGGCTGTTGCTTAATCTGATCCCCGCTGCTCCTGATACTAAGGGCAGCTGCTTAATGTACTCCCCCCTGTTGGACAATGGCTTCCCCGCCGTTGGTGCATGTTTTCCCCGCCTTTGGTGGAAGGTTTCCCGAAACTGGTTAATGAGTTCCCAGGAAACTGGTTAATGAGTTCCCACGGAGTTGTTTTCCCCGCTGCTTGTTCATTTGTACCCCGCTGCTCCTGATACTAAGGGCAGCTGCTTAATGTGCTCCCCACTGCTGGACAATGGCTTCCCCGCCGTTGGTTGATGCTTTCCCCGCCTTTGGTGGATGTTTTCCCGAAACTGGTTAATGAGTTCCCACGAAACTGGTTAATGAGTTCCCACGAAACTGGTTAATGAGTTCCCACGAAGCTGTTTTCCCCGCTGCTGGTTCATTTGTACCCCGCTGCTCCTGATACTAAGGGCAGCTGCTTAATGTGCTCCCCACTGTTGGACAATGGCTTCCCCGCCGTTGGTTCATGTTTTCCCCGCCTTTGGTGGAAGTATTCCCGAAACTGGTTAATGAGTTCCCACGAAACTGGTTAATGAGTTCCCCCGCGGTTGGCTGATCTTTTCCCGGCTGTTGCTTAATCTGATCCCCGCTGCTCCTGATACTAAGGGCAGCCACTTAATGTGCTCCCCACTTTTGGACAAGGGCTTCCCGGCCGTTGGTTCATGCTTTCCCCGCCTTTGGTGGAGGTTTTCCCGAAACTGGTTAATGAGTTCCCACGAAACTGGTTAATGAGTTCCCCCGCGGTTTCCTGATCTTTTCCCGGCTGTTGCTTAATCTGATCCCCGCTGCTCCTGACACTAAGGGCAGCTGCTTAATGTGCTCCCCACTGTTGGACAATGGCTTCCCCGCCGTTGGTTGATGTTTTCCCCGCCTTTGGTGGACGTTTTCCCGAAACTGGTTAATGAGTTCCCACGAAACTGGTTAATGAGTTCCCACGGAACTGGTTAATGAGTTCCCCCGCGGTTGGTTGATCTTTTCCCGGCTGTTGCTTAATCTGATCCCCGCTGCTCCTGATACTTAGGGCAGCTGCTTAATGTGCTCCCCCCTGTTGGACAATGGCTTCCCCGCCGTTGGTTGATGTTTTCCCCGCCTTTGGTGGACGTTTTCCCGAAACTGGTTAATGAGTTCCCCCGAAACTGGTTAATGAGTTCCCACGAAGTTGTTTTCCCCGCTGCTGGTTCATTTGTACCCCGCTGCTCCTGATACTAAGGGCAGCTGCTTAATGTGCTCCCCCCTGTTGGACAATGGCTTCCCCGCCGTTGGTGCATGTTTTCCCCGCCTTTGGTGGACGTTTTCCCGAAACTGGTTAATGAGTTCCCACGAAACTGGTTAATGAGTTCCCACGGAGTTGTTTTCCCCGCTGCTTGTTCATTTGTACCCCGCTGCTCCTGATACTAAGGGCAGCTGCTTAATGTGCTCCCCCCTGTTGGACAATGGCTTCCCCGCCGTTGGTGCATGTTTTCCCCCCGTTGGTGGCAGTTTTCCCGAAACTGGTTAATGAGTTCCCACGAAACTGGTTAATGAGTTCCCCCGCGGTTGGCTGATCTTTTCCCGGCTGTTGCTTAATCTGATCCCCGCTGCTCCTGATACTAAGGGCAGCTGCTTAATGTGCTCCCCCCGGTTGGACAATGCCTTCCCCGCCGTTGGTTCATGCTTTCCCCGCCTTTGGTGGAAGTTTTCCCGAAACTGGTTAATGAGTTCCCCCGAAACTGGTTAATGAGTTCCCACGAAGCTGTTTTCCCCGCTGCTGGTTCATTTGTACCCCGCTGCTCCTGATACTAAGGGCAGCTGCTTAATGTGCTCCCCCCTGTTGGACAAAGGCTTCCCCGCCGTTGGTTGATGTTTTCCCCGCCTTTGGTGGACGTTTTCCCGAAACTGGTTAATGAGTTCCCCCGAAACTGGTTAATGAGTTCCCCCGCGGTTGGCTGATCTTTTCCCGGCTGTTGCTTAATCTGATCCCCGCTGCTCCTGATACTAAGGGCAGCTGCTTAATGTGCTCCCCCCGGTTGGACAATGCCTTCCCCGCCGTTGGTTCATGCTTTCCCCGCCTTTGGTGGAAGTTTTCCCGAAACTGGTTAATGAGTTCCCCCGAAACTGGTTAATGAGTTCCCACGAAGCTGTTTTCCCCGCTGCTGGTTCATTTGTACCCCGCTGCTCCTGATACTAAGGGCAGCTGCTTAATGTGCTCCCCCCTGTTGGACAAAGGCTTCCCCGCCGTTGGTTGATGCTTTCCCCGCCTCTGGTTGAATTTTTCCCGAAACTGGTTAATGAGTTCCCAGGAAACTGGTTAATGAGTTCCCACGAAACTGGTTAATGAGTTCCCCCGCGGTTGGTTGATCTTTTCCCGGCTGTTGCTTAATCTGATCCCCGCCGCTCCTGATACTAAGGGCAGCTGCTTAATGTGCTCCCCCCTGTTGGACAATGGCTTCCCCGCCGTTGGTGCATGTTTTCCCCGCCTTTGGTGGACGTTTTCCCGAAACTGGTTAATGAGTTCCCACGAAACTGGTTAATGAGTTCCCACGAAACTGGTTAATGAGTTCCCCCGCGGTTGGCTGTTCTTTTCCCGGCTGTTGCTTAATCTGATCCCCGCTGCTCCTGATACTAAGGGCAGCTGCCTAATGTGCTCCCCACTGTTGGACAATGGCTTCCCCGCCGTTGGTTGATGCTTTCCCCGCCTTTGGTGGACGTTTTCCCGAAACTGGTTAATGAGTTCCCACGAAACTGGTTAATGAGTTCCCACGAAGTTGTTTTCCCCGCTGCTGGTTCATTTGTACCCCGCTGCTCCTGATACTAAGGGCAGCTGCTTAATGTGCTCCCCCCTGTTGGACAATGGCTTCCCCGCCGTTGGTGCATGTTTTCCCCGCCTTTGGTGGAAGTTTTCCCGAAACTGGTTAATGAGTTCCCACGAAACTGGTTAATGAGTTCCCCCGCGGTTGGCTGATCTTTTCCCTCCTGTTGCTTAATCTGATCCCCGCTGCTCCTGATACTAAGGGCAGCTGCTTAATGTGCTCCCCACTGTTGGACAAAGGCTTCCCCGACGTTGGTTGGTGTTTTCCCCGCCTTTGGTGGACGTTTTCCCGAAACTGGTTAATGAGTTCCCACGAAACTGGTTAATGAGTTCCCACGAAACTGGTTAATGAGTTCCCCCGCGGTTGGCTGTTCTTTTCCCGGCTGTTGCTTAATCTGTTCCCCGCTGCTCCTGATACTAAGGGCAGCTGCTTAATGTGCTCCCCCCCGTTGGACAATGGCTTCCCCGCCGTTGGTTGATGTTTTCCCCGCCTTTGGTGGACGTTTTCCCGAAACTGGTTAATGAGTTCCCCCGAAACTGGTTAATGAGTTCCCACGAAGCTGTTTTCCCCGCTGCTGGTTCATTTGTACCCCGCTGCTCCTGATACTAAGGGCAGCTGCTTAATGTGCTCCCCCCTGTTGGACAAAGGCTTCCCCGCCGTTGGTGCATGTTTTCCCCGCCTTTGGTGGAAGTTTTCCCGAAACTGGTTAATGAGTTCCCAGGAAACTGGTTAATGAGTTCCCCCGCGGTTGGCTGATCTTTTCCCGGCTGTTGCTTAATCTGATCCCCGCTGCTCCTGATACTAAGGGCAGCTGCTTAATGTGCTCCCCCCGGTTGGACAATGGCTTCCCCGCCGTTGGTTCATGCTTTCCCCGCCTTTGGTGGAGGTTTTCCCGAAACTGGTTAATGAGTTCCCACGAAACTGGTTAATGAGTTCCCAGGAAACTGGTTAATGAGTTCCCCCGCGGTTGGCTGATCTTTTCCCGGCTGTTGCTTAATCTGATCCCCGCTGCTCCTGATACTAAGGGCAGCTGCTTAATGTGCTCCCCACTGTTGGACAATGGCTTCCCGGCCGTTGGTTGATGCTTTCCCCGCCTTTGGTGGAAGTTTTCCCGAAACTGGTTAATGAGTTCCCCCGAAACTGGTTAATGAGTTCCCACGAAACTGGTTAATGAGTTCCCACGAAGTTGTTTTCCCCGCTGCTGGTTCATTTGTACCCCGCTGCTCCTGATACTAAGGGCAGCTGCTTAATGTGCTCCCCCCGGTTGGACAATGGCTTCCCCGCCGTTGGTTCATGCTTTCCCCGCCTTTGGTGGAGGTTTTCCCGAAACTGGTTAATGAGTTCCCACGAAACTGGTTAATGAGTTCCCAGGAAACTGGTTAATGAGTTCCCCCGCGGTTGGTTGATCTTTTCCCAGGCTGTTGCTTAATCTGATCCCCGCTGCTCCTGAGACTAAGGGCAGCTGCTTAATGTGCTCCCCACTGTTGGACAGTGGCTTCCCCGCCGTTGGTTGATGCTTTCCCCGCCTTTGGTTGATGTTTTCCCGAAACTGGTTAATGAGTTCCCACGAAACTGGTTAATGAGTTCCCCCGCGGTTTCCTGATCTTTTCCCGGCTGTTGCTTAATCTGATCCCCGCTGCTCCTGATACTAAGGGCAGCTGCTTAATGTGCTCCCCCCTGTTGGACAATGGCTTCCCCGCCGTTGTTTGATGTTTTCCCCGCCTTAGGTGGACGGTTTCCCGAAACTGGTTAATGAGTTCCCACGAAACTGGTTAATGAGTTCCCCCGCGGTTGGCTGATCTTTTCCCGGCTGCTGCTTAATCTCTTCCCCGCTGCTCCTGAGACTAAGGGCAGCTGCTTGATGTGCTCCCCCCCCCCTGTTGGACAATGGCTTCCCCGCCGTTGGTTGATGCTTTCCCCGCCTTTGGTGGAAGTTTTCCCGAAACTGGTTAATGAGTTCCCACGAAACTGGTTAATGCGTTCCCACGACACTGGTTAATGAGTTCCCCCGCGGTTGGCTGATCTTTTCCCGGCTGCTGCTTAATCTCTTCCCCGCTACTCCTGAGACTAAGGGCAGCTGCTTAGTGTACTCCCCGTTGTTGGTTCCTGGCTTCCCCAGTGTTTTGCCTGCCGTTGGTTCATGTCTTCCCGATATTTCGTTCATGTTTTCCCCCGAAGTTGGTGAATGTTTTCCCGGCTGTTGGATAATCTGTTCCCCGCTGCTCCTGAGACTAAGGGCAACTGCTTAATGTACTCCCCGCTGGTGGTTAATGGCTTCCCCGGTGTTTGTTCAACCCCCCGCACCCGCGGTTAGGGTTAGGGTTCGGGTTAGGGTTAGGGTCAAGGCACAGGCAGAAACACGCCCTTACTACACACTCCATGCTCACAAGCACTCCACATTGACTCTCCACGCCCGCACAGGCGCCCCTCACGCCGGCCACACTTTCAAATTGCTCCGTTAGGGTTAGGGTTAGGGTTAGGGCTAGGGCTAGGGCTCGGGTTAGGGTTCGGGTGACGGCTACGGTTAGGGTTAGCGCTAGGGTTAGGGTTAGTGTTAGGGTCAAGGCACAGGCAGAAACACGCCCTTACAACACACTCCATGCTCACAAGGACTCCACATCGACTCTCCACGCCCGCACAGGCGTCCCTCGCGCCGGCCACACTTTCAAATTGCTCCCTTAGGGTTAGGCTTAGGGTTAGGCTAGGGTTAGGGTTAGGGCTAGGGCTCGGGCTAGGGTTAGGCTTAGTGTTAGGGTTAGGGCTAGCGTTAGGGCTATGGTTAGGGTTAGGGCCACGGTTAGGGTTAGGGTTAGGGTTAGGGCTAGTGTTAGGGTTAGGGTTAGGGTTAGTGTTAGGGTGAGGGCTAGGGTTAGGGCTTTGGTTAGGGTTAGGGTTAGGGCCACGGTTAGGGTTAGGGTTTGGGCTAGGGTTAGGGTTAGGGTTAGGGTTAGTGTTAGGGTTAGGGCTAGGGTTAGGGCTTTGGTAAGGGTTAGGGTTAGGGTTTGGGCTAGGGCCACGGTTAGGGTTAGGGTTAGGGTTTGGGCTAGGGTTAGGGTTAGGGTTAGTGTTAGGGTTAGGGCTAGGGTTAGGGCTTTGGTCAGGGTTAGGGTTAGGGTTTGGGCTAGGGTTAGGGTTAGTGTTAGGGTTAGGGTTAGTGTTAGGGTTAGGGCTAGGGTTAGGGCTTTGGTTAGGGCTAGGGCCACGGTTAGGGTTAGGGTTAGGGTTTGGGCGAGGGTTAGGGCTTTGGTTAGGGTTTGGGTTAGGTTTTGGGCTAGGGCTAGGGTTAGTGTTAGGGTTAGGGTTAGTGTTAGGGTTAGGGCTAGGGTTAGGGCTTTGGTTAGGGTTAGGGCCACGGTTAGGGTTAGGGTTTGGGCTAGGGTTAGGGTTAGTGTTAGGGTTAGGGTTTGGGCTAGGGTTAGGGTTAGGGTTAGGGTTAGTGTTAGGGTTAGGGCTAGGGTTAGCGCTTTGGTTAGGGTTAGGGTTTGGGCTAGGGTTAGGGTTAGGGTTAGGGTTAGTGTTAGGGTTAGGGCTAGGGCTAGGGCTTTGGTTAGGGTTAGGGCCACGGTTAGGGTTAGGGTTTGGGCTAGGGTTAGGGTTCGGGTTAGGGTTAGGGCTAGGGTTAGGGTGAGGGCTAGTGCTCGGGCTAGGGTTAGGCTTAGTGTTAGGGTTCGGGTTAGGGTTAGGGCTAGGGTTTGGG
>NW_027593335.1:12500-17500 GCF_964213995.1 Mustelus asterias
CAACCCGACTCCGAGAAGACTCAATCACGACGAGCCAGGGACCGCAACCGGCCTGACACCTTCCACAGGCCACGCCTCGATCAGAAAGACTTGGGCCCCTCGAGCATCGTCAGAGAAAGGTCTCCTTTACGCCACATTTCCCACGCCCGGCAGGCGAGCGGGGATTCGGCGCTGGGCTCTTCCCTCTTCACTCGCAGTTACTAGGGGAATCCTTGTTAGTTTCTTTTCCTCCGCTTAGTAATATGCTTAAATTCAGCGGGTTGACACGTCTGATCTGAGGTCGTAGGCAGCAACGAGTGCTCTGGCCGGCCGGTCGTCGGCGCCTCCACGCGCTTCGGGCGCACACACAGACACACACACGTACGCGTGCTCGCAAGTGCGCGCCGTGCTGCGCAGCGGATGCACAGGCACGGACACACACGGAACGCACACGGTACTGCGAGCGCTGCGTGCCCCCTCGCACTCGGCGCCGGACCGGGCTCGGCACGTCAACTGTTCCAGAGAATCGTTTGCGGCGAGGCGTGCGCCCACCTCCACGGTAACGGAAAGCAGTGCTGCTGGCGGGGTCGCGGTGCGACGGCGGTATCGAGCGAGAGAAAAGCAGGGCCGTGGGACACACAGCCTGCCGGAGCGAAAGGCCAGACGCCAAGGACGAAGCCGGGCGGCGGAGCGCACGGGCTGCAAGCGGCGGGTGGCCACGCCGCGGCCAGGACAGCACCTTTCACGTAGAAGACTTCGGCGGCAGCAGGACACGGGGAGACACCGGAGCGAGGACCACACGGCCAAGTCGGCTCTGCGACGATTCGAACCCAAGGCACACGTTGAACGCGGGCGCAGGCACATTGCCCCAGAACCGCAACGGCAGAGGGTGGGCTGCGGAGTGTGGAAGGAGCCGCAGCTCCAGCGCAACACAAGCAACGACACCCAACCGCCACGGATTCCCACGACAAAAATGCAAGCACTCGCACGCGCAACAGAGGGAAGAAAAGCACGGCACGACCGAGCACCGATCCAGGCATCAAGCGTCACACGCGTCAAGCTGCCGTCCTCCACGCGACGGCACTGAACGGCCACGGCAACCCACCGGCAGGCAACCGAGCACGGACCACGCGAGGCAACGTGTCCGGAGACGTCCAGCGGACAGTCACTCCACTCTCTCACTCTCTGTGCCGGAGCACCCAACCGAGCCAACTCTTGCGGATCCTTCCCGTGGACGAGCCACACACACACATCAACAGAGAGTCAACCCCCCTGGCCCGAGCCTAACGGAAGGCACACACGGTCCCGGCAGCGAGGCAGTCACGTTCTCTCTCTCTGGCAACCCGATGACAGCCGTGCCGGCGACCCCGAGGTGGCTGGGCCAGTGCGGGAGCGGGCAGTGCCGACGAGCCCGGAGGCGGACGCCGGCACCCAAGAGGTCAAGCTCTCCGACGCGGATTACTCTGGGTCTGCACTTAGGGGGACAGAGAGGACGGCACCTCTGCGACACCCCAGCCGCGCTCTTCGGCGCACGGATGCGCGCGAAGTGCGATTGATTGTCAAGCGACCCTCAGACAGACGTAGCCCCGGGAGGAACCCGGGGCCGCAAAGTGCGTTCAAAGTGTCGATGATCAATGTGTCCTGCAATTCACATTAATTCTCGCAGCTAGCTGCGTTCTTCATCGACGCACGAGCCGAGTGATCCACCGCTAAAAGTTGTATCGGGTTTCGGATCGGTTGCCCGATCCTGGGACGCGCAAAACGCTCCCCCGCCGACGTGACGGTGGAGCCCCAGCCTGGCGCGTACCACGGCGTGAGCCCGGAGGCGCACGCACTCGAGCGACAATCAAGCGAAAAAAAGGAGGAATCAGGGCGCTCGCAGGCGTTGAGTGCCGGCGTGGGTGAGGGGCCGGGGCCCGCCACGCGCCGTCACGCCCCGCAACAGCCAGAGGCAGAGTTCTCTGGTGTCACCGTCTGGCGGTAGGCTCGAGAGTCGAGGCGAGGCCGCAGCGGACTGAGTCGGGTGCAAGCCGCGGAGGACAGGCCGACGCTACGGGCGCAAGCCGACCCCGCACGCCCCAACCTCGGCGGGCTGGGGAAGGGGGCGCGGCGGAACGCTCGCAAGCGCGGCTGCCCCCGCGGACAGGCACATTCTCTCGAACGCGGTGGACGCTCGCTCAAGTCAGCACGAGACCAGACCGGACCGACAGGCGGACAACGAATCTTTAAACCTCGCACCCACCCTCCGCACACGGGTGCCGGAGGAATGGTGAGCATGAACAGGTACCCCTCACCGGGCTTTGAAGAGAGTGACTAGAATGCGACCAAAGCTTCACCGCGGCGGGAGACAAAAAGGCCCCTGACTGCACCAGAACGTCTCCCTGCGGAGTCACACAGTGGCCGTTCACCGTGGTCCCGTCGACAAGCCGCCAGGACAAGCACCCAAGCCCGCAGCAGCTCTCTTCGTTTCAACTGCGGATGTAATGCTGCAAGGCGGTGGCAAGGTCACGTCGCAGCCCGCAAGCCGTCGCCAAGGCGAGAGGAAGACGGTCCCCACAGCGGGCACACACAGACGGACGTGGAGCACGGGGCGGCGGCCCACAGGTGCGCACACGCGCCGTGCCGAGGATCGGTGCGGACGCCGGTGACATCGCACCCGGCAGAGCGGCTAGGCAGAAGTCGCTGCGGAGGAGGAGCACCGTCGGCGGAACGGTCTGCTGGCGGGCGAGGGACCAAACGAGCAGCTAGAACGGGCGGAGTGGACCGGACTGCAGAAGCGGAGTGAGTGCGTGGCTGACGCCACCGTCTCCCTCCGAGCGTCTGCTCGCGCCGGCCAAACCGCCGAACCGCTGAACGAAAGGACCGCATCGTCCCACGCAGGCAGGCCGGCCGTGTTGCCGTGCGTGCCCCCACCTCTCGGACGGACTGCAAAGACACCCTACGAAGCCAACGGCGAAGCCCTTCCAACGGCGCAGGCGTAGCGTGTGCGGCACCCGCATGGACTTGCCGGCGTGCAACCGAGCGTGTGCGTGCTCGTCGGTGGCGGCGCCCGCGCGCCGGCCCAACCGAGTGGGACCGAGATCGACGTCGCCCGGCTTCGGCGGAACGTGCGTACGGGTGACCAGGCCCGTTCGACGGGTACGGCGAAATTGTCGGTGTGACCTCCCACCCGCGTGGGAGGCGCCAGCGTCAGTACGGGCCACGGCCCCGGGGCCAACCCCCGTGAGGCTCTCCTGCCTGGCCCAACCGGCGCAGCCTTCGAGTTCAAGGAGTGACGGGCCGCCCTCCCCGGAGAGGTGGCGGGCCCCCGGCCGACAAAGATCCTTCACAACGTGTTCACCAACAGAAACCTTGTTACGATTTTTATTCTGTGTTACGGGTTTCGGTTCGGGCCCCCGGAGAGGTTGTCCGATACCTGGCCCCGGGGCCGGCCCCCGTGAGGCTCTCCTGCCTGGCCCAACCGGCGCCAGCCTTCGCGTTCAAGGAGTGACGGGCCGCCCTCCCCGGAGAGGTGGCGGGCCCCCGGCCGACAAAGATCCTTCACAACGTGTTCACCAACAGAAACCTTGTTACGACTTTTATACCGTGTCGGGTTTCGGCTCGGGCCCCCGGAGAGGTTGTCCGATCCTGGGACGCGCTAAACGCTCCCCCGCCGACGTGACGGTGGAGCCCCAGCCTGGCGCGTACCACGGCGTGAGCCCCGGAGGCACACGCACTCGAGCGACAATCAAGCGAAAAACCTTTCTCGGAGGAAACAGGGCGCTCGCAGGCGTTGAGTGCCGGCGTGGGTGACGGGCCGGAGCCCGACACGCGCCGTCACGCCCCGCAACAGCCAGAGGCAGAGTTCTCTGGTGTCACCGTCTGTCGGAAGGCTCGAGAGTCGAGGCGAGGCCGCAGCGGACTGAGTCGGGTGCAAGCCGCGGAGGACAGGCCGACGCTACGGGCGCAAGCCGACCCCGCACGCCCCAACCTCGGCGGGCTGGGGAAGGGGGCGCGGCGGAACGCTCGCAAGCGCGGCTGCCCCCGCGGACAGGCACATTCTCTCGAACGCGGAGGACACTCGCTCAAGTCAGCACGAGACCGGACCGACAGGCGGACCACGAATCTTTAAACCTCGCACCCACCCTCTGCACGCGGGTGCTCGAGGAATGGTGAGCATGAACAGGTACCCCGTACCGGGATTGAAGAGAGAGTGACTAGAATGCGACCAAAGCTTCACCGCGGCGGGAGACAAAAAGGCCCCTGACTGCACCAGAACGTCTCCCTGCGGAGTCACACAGTGGCCGTTCACCGTGGTCCCGTCGACAAGCCGCCAGGACAAGCACCCAAGCCCGCAGCAGCTCTCTTCGTTTCAACTGCGGATGTAATGCTGCAAGGCGGTGGCAAGGTCACGTCGCAGCCCGCAAGCCGTCGCCCAGGCGAGAGGAAGACGGTCCCCACAGCGGGCACACACGGACGGACGTGGAGCACGGGGCGGCGGCCCACAGGTGCGCACCCGCGCCGTGCCGAGGATCGGTGCGGACGCCGGAGACATCGCACCCGGCAGAGGGGCTAGGCAGAAGTCGCTGCGGAGGAGGAGCACCGTCGGCGGAACGGTCTGCTGGAGGGCGAGGGACCAAACGAGCAGCTAGAACGGGCGGAGTGGACCGGACTGCAGAAGCAGAGTGAGTGCGTGGCTGACGCCACCGTCTCCCCCCAAGCATCTGCTCGCGCCGGCCAAACCGTGGAACCGCTGAACGAAAGGACCGCATCGTCCCAAGCAGGCAGGCCGGCCGTGTTGCCGTGCGTGCCCCCACCTCTCGGACGGACTGCAAAGACACCCCCACAGGGCTGTGTGCGACGCCAACGGCGAAGCCCTTCCAACGACGCAGGCGTTGCGTGTGCGGCACCAATGCCGAGGATCGGTGCGGACGCCGGAGACATCGCACCCGGCAGAGGGGCTAGGCAGAAGTCGCTGCGGAGGAGGAGCACCGTCGGCGGAACGGTCTGCTGGCGGGCGAGGGACCAAACGAGCAGCTAGA
>NW_027593335.1:22500-34163 GCF_964213995.1 Mustelus asterias
CAGGCAACTCTGTCCGTTTTCCAGAACGTACCCGAGGAATTAGCCATAAATGAAGTAAAGTGTCTGCCCCCTCCGACACTGAGGTGCTCTTCAAGAGGTTATATATTTGGAAAAAGTCCCCTTTTGTGAAGTAGCACTTTCCTGGGTACTTTCAAACTGACACCGCTAGCCAAAAAATGTTCTGAAAAACGAGTTCCCGAAAATCCCCGGGCACCCCGCCAACCCCCCCTGCCAGAAAATGCAGGTGTCCACCTCGGCGGGGTGCGGCCCGGTAGTCCTACCGAGAATGAGGCCTGGGGGGCCCGCAAAACGGGTCAATCGCAACTCCATGCGGGCTACCGGCGGCAACTCATTAACCAGCCTCCGGACACTTGTGCCAGAAAATGCAGGTGCCCACCTCGGCGGGACGGATCCACCAACCTCTGCGGGAAACCATGCACCGAGCCTGGCGACCGCCGACCGGATCTGACTTCATAGACTTCCGTCTGTGCTCACATTTTTGCTCTGCGGGCACAGGGAGCCTCCAAGTCGGCAGCACAACCGCACCCTCGGGTGCTGGCTTTTCACTGGTTCACCATTTACTGCCGGCTCACACCTGGGCCACCCTCCCGTGGCCAGAGCCTGAGCCTAGTGCGGCTTAATCTCCCACCGTGCCCCGTTTGATGGACCCTCTCTGCGGCCAGAGGCTAAGTCAAGTTCGGCTAACTCTGCCACCGTGCCCGTCGTCTGGACCATCTCTCTTGCCAGAGACTAAGTCCAGTTTGGTTAATGATTTACCAGAGCTCCGTTCAGCGCGGCCGATGGTCTCAACCATTCCTGCCGCCGGCGGAGCTCCACCCGGGGCTGCAACCGGGTGAGGTCCGGGGCCCTCGGTCGTGCCCTTCGGCTGGACCATCTCTCTTGCCAGAGACTAAGTCCAGTTTGGTTAATGATTTACCAGAGCTCCGTTCAGCGCGGCCGATGGTCTCAACCATTCCGGCCGCCGGCGGAGCTCCACCCGGGGCTGCAACCGGGTGAGGTCCGGGGCCCTCGGTCGTGCCCGTCGGCTGGACCATCTCTCTTGCCAGAGACTAAGTCCAGTTTGGTTAATGATTTACCAGAGCTCCGTTCAGCGCGGCCGATGGTCTCAACCATTCCGGCCGCCGGCGGAGCTCCACCCGGGGCTGCAACCGGGTGAGGTCCGGGGCCCTCGGTCGTGCCCGTCGGCTGGACCATCTCTCTTGCCAGAGACTAAGTCCAGTTTGGTTAATGATTTACCAGAGCTCCGTTCAGCGCGGCCGATGGTCTCAACCATTCCGGCCGCCGGCGGAGCTCCACCCGGGGCTGCAACCGGGTGAGGTCCGGGGCCCTCGGTCGTGCCCGTCGGCTGGACCATCTCTCTTGCCAGAGACTAAGTCCAGTTTGGTTAATGATTTACCAGACCTCCGTTCAGCGCGGCCGATGGTCTCAACCATTCCGGCCGCCGGCGGAGCTCCACCCGGGGCTGCAACCGGGTGAGGTCCGGGCCCTCGGTCGTGCCCGTCGGCTGGACCATCTCTCTTGCCAGAGACTAAGTCCAGTTTGGTTAATGATTTACCAGACCTCCGTTCAGCGCGGCCGATGGTCTCAACCATTCCGGCCGCCGGCGGAGCCCCACCCGGGGCTGCAGCCGGGTGAGGTCCGGGCCCTCGGTCGTGCCCGTCGGCTGGACCATCTCTCTTGCCAGAGACTAAGTCCAGTTTGGTTAATGATTTACCAGACCTCCGTTCAGCGCGGCCGATGGTCTCAACCATTCCGGCCGCCGGCGGAGCCCCACCCGGGGCTGCAGCCGGGTGAGGTCCGGGCCCTCGGTCGTGCCCGTCGGCTGGACCATCTCTCTTGCCAGAGACTAAGTCCAGTTTGGTTAATGATTTACCAGACCTCCGTTCAGCGCGGCCGATGGTCTCAACCATTCCGGCCGCCGGCGGAGCCCCACCCGGGGCTGCAACCGGGTGAGGTCCGGGCCCTCGCTCGAGGGGAAGGCACCCCCGGCCGCGGCCGGTGCCCAGGCCGCCGCTTTTCCGACGGCCGAAAAAGTCGGAAAAACGGCCGAAAATCCGGGGAAATACTAGCCCAATCTGGCCGAACGGCCGTCGGGGCGGCGGGCCCGGTGCGGTCCCGGCAGACCTGGGGGCTCGAGCGGGGCCCTGCTTCGATTTTCCTCCTTCAATGCAGCAAACTCAAAACTGGTTAATGAGTTGCCACATGTCATTGCCATCGCCTTCCTGCTATTCTGCAGGTACCCCGCCAACCCCCCGTGCCAGAAAATGCAAGTGGCCACCTCGGCGGGGTGTGCCCCGGTAGTCCTACCGGGGAAGGGGCCCGGAGGCCCCGCAAAACGGTTCAATCTCAACTCCATCCCCACTTCCGGGGGTAACTGGTTAACCAGCCTCGGGACTCCCCTGCCAGAAAATGCGAGTGGCCACCTCGGCGGGACGGATCCGCCGAGCTCTGCGGGAAACCGTGCACCCTGCCCCGCCACCACCGACCGGATCTGACTTCATAGAGCTCCGTGCGGCTCCCATTTTTGCTCTGCGGGGCCAGGGAGCCTCCGAATCGGAAGGACTACCGCCATCGCGGGTGCATCACTGCTGCCGGGTGGCCACGGCCTGCCAGCCCTCACCTGGACCCCCCCTCCTGCGCCAGGGGCCAAGTCCAGTTTGGTTAATGAGTTACCCGAGCTCCGTTCAGCGCGGCCGATGGTCTCAACCATTCCGGCCGCCGGCGGAGCTCCTCCGGGGCTGCAAACGTGTGAATTCCGGGCCCTCGCTCGAGGGGAAGGCACCCCCGGCCGCGGCCGGTGGCCAGGCCGCCGCTTTTCCGACGTCCGAAAAAGTCGGAAAAACGGCCAAAAATCCGGAGAAATACTAGCCCATTCTGGCCGAACGGCCGTCGGGGCGGCGGCCCGGTGCGGTCCCGGCAGACCTGGGGGCTCGAGCGGGGCCCTGTTTCGATTTTCCGCCTTCAATGCAGCAAAGTCAAAACTGGTTAATGAGTTGCCACATGTCATTGCCATCGCCTTCCTGCTATTCTGCAGGTACCCCGCCAACCCACCGTGCCAGAAAATGCAAGTGTCCACCTCGGCGGGAACACCTCCGGTAGTCATGCCGCCGAAGAGGTCCCGACGGCGGCATGAGGGGGTCAAATCCATCCCGATGGGGACCGACGGTTCTTTTTAAAAACGCGTTTTTTCGCGATTTCAACGGCCGGGCCGCCTCGCCCCGGGTCGCCACGACCCCGAACCGCCACCCGCCGGTCGCCGAAGCCGATAGAGCGCCGCCTACCGGTCATCAAATAATTGGTTAATGAGTTCCCCCGAAGTTGGTTAATGTTTTCCCGGCTGTTGCTTAGTCTGATCCCCGCAGCTCCTGATACTAAGGGCAGCTGCTTAATGTACTGCCCCCTGTTGGACAATGGCTTCCCCGCCGTTGGTTGATGCTTTACCCGCCTCTGGTGGATGTTTTCCCGAAACTGGTTAATGAGTTCCCACGAAACTGGTTAATGAGTTCCCACGAAGTTGTTTTCCCCGCTGCTGGTTCATTTGCACCCCGCTGCTCCTGATACTAAGGGCAGCTGCTTAATGTGCTCCCCCCTGTTGGACGAAGGCTTCCCCGCCGTTGGTTGATGCTTTCCCCGCCTCTGGTTGATGTTTTCCCGAAACTGGTTAATGAGTTCCCCCGAAACTGGTTAATGAGTTCCCACGAAACTGGTTAATGAGTTCCCCCGCGGTTGGTTGATCTTTTCCCGGCTGTTGCTTAATCTGATCCCCGCTGCTCCTGATACTTAGGGCAGCTGCTTAATGTACTGCCCCCTGTTGGACAATGGCTTCCCCGCCGTTGGTTGATGCTTTACCCGCCTCTGGTGGATGTTTTCCCGAAACTGGTTAATGAGTTCCCACGAAACTGGTTAATGAGTTCCCACGAAGTTGTTTTCCCCGCTGCTGGTTCATTTGTACCCCGCTGCTCCTGAGACTAAGGGCAGCTGCTTAATGTGCTCCCCACTGTTGGACAAGGCTTCCCGGCCGTTGGTCGATGCTTTCCCCGCCTTTGGTGGAGGATTTCCCGAAACTGGTTAATGAGTTCCCCAGAAACTGGTTAATGAGTTCCCACGAAACTGGTTAATGAGTTCCCCCGCGGTTGGCTGATCTTTTCCCGGCTGTTGCTTAATCTGATCCCCGCGGCTCCTGATACTAAGGGCAGCTGCTTAATGTGCTCCCCACTGTAGGACAATGGCTTCCCCGCCGTTGGTTGATGCTTTCCCCGCCTCTGGTTGATGTTTTCCCGAAACTGGTTAATGAGTTCCCACGAAACTGGTTAATGAGTTCCCACGAAGTTGCTTTCCCCGCTGCTGGTTCATTTGTACCCCGCTGCTCCTGATACTAAGGGCAGCTGCTTAATGTACTTCCCCCTGTTGGACAATGGCTTCCCCGCCGTTGGTTGATGCTTTCCCCGCCTTTGGTGGACGTTTTCCCGAAACTGGTTAATGAGTTCCCACGAAACTGGTTAATGAGTTCCCACGAAGTTGTTTTCCCCGCTGCTGGTTCATTTGTACCCCGCTGCTCCTGATACTAAGGGCAGCTGCTTAATGTGCTCCCCCCTGTTGGACAATGGCTTCCCCGCCGTTGGTGCATGTTTTCCCCGCCTTTGGTGGAAGTTTTCCCGAAACTGGTTAATGAGTTCCCACGAAACTGGTTAATGAGTTCCCACGAAGTTTTTTTCCCCGCTGCTGGTTCATTTGTACCCCGCTGCTCCTGATACTAAGGGCAGCTGCTTAATGTGCTCCCCCCTGTTGGACAATGGCTTCCCCGCCGTTGGTGCATGTTTTCCCCGCCTTTGGTGGAAGTTTTCCCGAAACTGGTTAATGAGTTCCCACGAAACTGGTTAATGAGTTCCCCCGCGGTTGGCTGATCTTTTCCCGGCTGTTGCTTACTCTGATCCCCGCTGCTCCTGATACTAAGGGCAGCTGCTTAATGTGCTCCCGTCTGTTGGACAATGGCTTCCCCGCCGTTGGTTGATGCTTTCCCCGCCTTTGGTGGACGTTTTCCGAAACTGGTTAATGAGTTCCCACGAAACTGGTTAATGAGTTCCCACGAAACTGGTTAATGAGTTCCCACGAAGTTGTTTTCCCCGCTGCTGGTTCATTTGCACCCCGCTGCTCCTGATACTAAGGGCAGCTGCTTAATGTGCTCCCCCCTGTTGGACGAAGGCTTCCCCGCCGTTGGTTGATGCTTTCCCCGCCTCTGGTTGATGTTTTCCCGAAACTGGTTAATGAGTTCCCCCGAAACTGGTTAATGAGTTCCCACGAAGCTGTTTTCCCGCTGCTGGTTCATTTGTACCCCGCTGCTCCTGATACTAAGGGCAGCTGCTTAATGTGCTCCCGCCTGTTGGACAATGGCTTCCCCGCCGCTGGTTGATGTTTTTCCCCGCCTTTGGTGGAAGGTTTCCCGAAACTGGTTAATGAGTTCCCCCGAAACTGGTTAATGAGTTCCCACGAACTGGTTAATGAGTTCCCCCGCGGTTGGCTGATCTTTTCCCGGCTGTTGCTTAATCTGATCCCCGCTGCTCCTGATACTTAGGGCAGCTGCTTAATGTACTGCCCCCTGTTGGACAATGGCTTCCCCGCCGTTGGTTGATGCTTTCCCGCCTCTGGTGGATGTTTTCCCGAAACTGGTAATGAGTTCCCACGAAACTGGTTAATGAGTTCCCACGAAGTTGTTTTCCCGCTGCTGGTTCATTTGTACCCCGCTGCTCCTGAGACTAAGGGCAGCTGCTTAATGTGCTCCCCACTGTTGGACAAAGGCTTCCCGGCCGTTGGTCGATGCTTCCCCGGCCTTTGGTGGAGGATTTCCCGAAACTGGTTAATGAGTTCCCCAGAACTGGTTAATGAGTTCCCACGAAACTGGTTAATGAGTTCCCCCGCGGTTGGCTGATCTTTTCCCGGCTGTTGCTTAATCTGATCCCCGCGGCTCCTGATACTAAGGGCAGCTGCTTAATGTGCTCCCCACTGTAGGACAATGGCTTCCCCGCCGTTGGTTGATGCTTTCCCCGCCCTCTGGTTGATGTTTTCCCGAAACTGGTTAATGAGTTCCCACGAAACTGGTTAATGAGTTCCCACGAAGTTGCTTTCCCCGCTGCTGGTTCATTTGTACCCCGCTGCTCCTGATACTAAGGGCAGCTGCTTAATGTACTTCCCCCTGTTGGACAAGGGCTTCCCCGCCGTTGGTTGATGCTTTCCCCGCCTTTGGTGGACGTTTTCCCGAAACTGGTTAATGAGTTCCCACGAAACTGGTTAATGAGTTCCCACGAAGTTGTTTTCCCCGCTGCTGGTTCATTTGTACCCCGCTGCTCCTGATACTAAGGGCAGCTGCTTAATGTGCTCCCCCTGTTGGACCAATGGCTTCCCCGCCGTTGGTGCATGTTTTCCCCCGCCTTTGGTGGAAGTTTTCCCGAAACTGGTTAATGAGTTCCCACGAAACTGGTTAATGAGTTCCCACGAAGTTTTTTTCCCCGCTGCTGGTTCATTGTACCCCGCTGCTGCTCTGATACTAAGGCAGCTGCTTAATGTGCTTCCCCCCTGTTGGACAATGGCTTCCCCGCCGTTGGTGCATGTTTTCCCCGCCTTTGGTGGAAGTTTTCCCGAAACTGGTTAATGAGTTCCCACGAAACTGGTTAATGAGTTCCCCCGCGGTTGGCTGATCTTTTCCCGGCTGTTGCTTACTCTGATCCCCGCTGCTCCTGATACTAAGGGCAGCTGCTTAATGTGCTCCCGTCTGTTGGACAATGGCTTCCCCGCCGTTGGTTGATGCTTTCCCCGCCTTTGGTGGACGTTTTCCGAAACTGGTTAATGAGTTCCCACGAAACTGGTTAATGGTTCCCACGAAACTGGTTAATGAGTTCCCACGAAGTTGTTTTCCCCGCTGCTGGTTCATTTGCACCCCGCTGCTCCTGATACTAAGGGCAGCTGCTTAATGTGCTCCCCCCTGTTGGACGAAGGCTTCCCCGCCGTTGGTTGATGCTTTCCCCGCCTCTGGTTGATGTTTTCCCGAAACTGGTTAATGAGTTCCCCCGAAACTGGTTAATGAGTTCCCACGAAGCTGTTTTCCCCGCTGCTGGTTCATTTGTACCCCGCTGCTCCTGATACTAAGGGCAGCTGCTAATGTGCTCCCGCCCTGTTGGACAATGGCTTCCCCGCCGCTGGTTGATGTTTTCCCCGCCTTTGGTGGAAGGTTTCCCGAAACTGGTTAATGAGTTCCCCCGAAACTGGTTAATGAGTTCCCACGAAACTGGTTAATGAGTTCCCCCGCGTTGGCTGATCTTTTCCCGGCTGTTGCTTAATCTGATCCCCGCTGCTCCTGATACTTAGGGCAGCTGCTTAATGTACTGCCCCCTGTTGGACAATGGCTTCCCCGCCGTTGGTTGATGCTTTCCCCGCCTCTGGTGGATGTTTTCCCGAAACTGGTTAATGAGTTCCCACGAAACTGGTTAATGAGTTCCCACGAAGTTGTTTTCCCCGCTGCTGGTTCATTTGTACCCGCTGCTCCTGAGACTAAGGGCAGCTGCTTAATGTGCTCCCCACTGTTGGACAAAGGCTTCCCGGCCGTTGGTCGATGCTTTCCCCGCCTTTGGTGGAGGATTTCCCGAAACTGGTTAATGAGTTCCCAGGAAACTGGTTAATGAGTTCCCCGCGGTTGGCTGATCTTTTCCCGGCTGTTGCTTAATCTGATCCCCGCTGCTCCTGATACTAAGGGCAGCTGCTTAATGTGCTCCCCACTGTTGGACAATGGCTTCCCCCGCCGTTGGCTGATGCTTTCCCCGCCTTTGGTGGACGTTTTCCCGAAACTGGTTAATGAGTTCCCACGAAACTGGTTAATGAGTTCCCACGAAACTGGTTAATGAGTTCCCCCGCGGTTGGCTGATCTTTTCCCGGCTGTTGCTTAATCTGTTCCCCGCTGCTCCTGAGGACTAAGGGCAGCTGCTTAATGTGCTCCCCCCTGTTGGACAAAGGCTTCCCCGCCGTTGGTTGATGCTTTCCCCGCCTCTGGTGGAAGATTTCCCGAAACTGGTTAATGAGTTCCCCCGAAACTGGTTAATGAGTTCCCACGAAGCTGTTTTCCCCGCTGCTGGTTCATTTGTGCACCGCTGCTCCTGATACTAAGGGCAGCTGCTTAATGTGCTCCCCCCCTGTTGGACAAAGGCTTCCCCGCCGTTGGTTGATGCTTTCCCCGCCTCTGGTTGATGTTTTCCCGAAACTGGTTAATGAGTTCCCACGAACTGGTTAATGAGTTCCCCCGCGGTTTCCTGATCTTTTCCCGGCTGCTGCTAAATCTGATCCCCGCTGCTCCTGATACTAAGGGCAGCTGCTTAATGTGCTCCCCCCTGTTGGACAATGGCTTCCCCGCCGTTGGTGCATGTTTTCCCCGCCTTTGGTGGAAGGTTTCCCGAAACTGGTTAATGAGTTCCCACGAAACTGGTTAATGAGTTCCCACGGAGTTGTTGTCCCCGCTGCTGGTTCATTTGTACCCCGCTGCTCCTGATACTAAGGGCAGCTGCTTAATGTGCTCCCCCCTGTTGGACAATGGTTTCCCCGCCGTTGGTGCATGTTTTCCCCGCCTTTGGTGGAAGGTTTCCCGAAACTGGTTAATGAGTTCCCACGAAACTGGTTAATGAGTTCCCACGGAGTTGTTTTCCCCGCTGCTGGTTCATTTGTACCCCGCTGCTCCTGATACTAAGGGCAGCTGCTTAATGTACTCCCCCCTGTTGGACAATGGCTTCCCCGCCGTTGGTGCATGTTTTCCCCGCCTCTGGTTGATGTTTTCCCGAAACTGGTTAATGAGTTCCCACGAAACTGGTTAATGAGTTCCCCCGCGGTTGGCTGATCTTTTCCCGGCTGTTGCTTAATCTGATCCCCGCTGCTCCTGATACTAAGGGCAGCTGCTTAATGTACTCCCCCCTGTTGGACAATGGCTTCCCCGCCGTTGGTGCATGTTTTCCCCGCCTTTGGTGGAAGGTTTCCCGAAACTGGTTAATGAGTTCCCAGGAAACTGGTTAATGAGTTCCCACGGAGTTGTTTTCCCCGCTGCTTGTTCATTTGTACCCCGCTGCTCCTGATACTAAGGGCAGCTGCTTAATGTGCTCCCCACTGCTGGACAATGGCTTCCCCGCCGTTGGTTGATGCTTTCCCGCCTTTGGTGGATGTTTTCCCGAAACTGGTTAATGAGTTCCCACGAAACTGGTTAATGAGTTCCCACGAAACTGGTTAATGGTTCCCACGAAGCTGTTTTCCCCGCTGCTGGTTCATTTGTACCCCGCTGCTCCTGATACTAAGGGCAGCTGCTTAATGTGCTCCCCACTGTTGGACAATGGCTTCCCCGCCGTTGGTTCATGTTTTCCCCGCCTTTGGTGGAAGTATTCCCGAAACTGGTTAATGAGTTCCCACGAAACTGGTTAATGAGTTCCCCGCGGTTGGCTGATCTTTTCCCGGCTGTTGCTTAATCTGATCCCCGCTGCTCCTGATACTAAGGGCAGCCACTTAATGTGCTCCCCACTTTTGGACAAGGGCTTCCCGGCCGTTGGTTCATGCTTTCCCCGCCTTTGGTGGAGGTTTTCCCGAAACTGGTTAATGAGTTCCCACGAAACTGGTTAATGAGTTCCCCCGCGGTTTCCTGATCTTTTCCCGGCTGTTGCTTAATCTGATCCCCGCTGCTCCTGACACTAAGGGCAGCTGCTTAATGTGCTCCCCACTGTTGGACAATGGCTTCCCCGCCGTTGGTTGATGTTTTCCCCGCCTTTGGTGGACGTTTTCCCGAAACTGGTTAATGAGTTCCCACGAAACTGGTTAATGAGTTCCCACGGAACTGGTTAATGAGTTCCCCCGCGGTTGGTTGATCTTTTCCCGGCTGTTGCTTAATCTGATCCCCGCTGCTCCTGATACTTAGGGCAGCTGCTTAATGTGCTCCCCCCTGTTGGACAATGGCTTCCCCGCCGTTGGTTGATGTTTTCCCGCCTTTGGTGGACGTTTTCCCGAAAACTGGTAATGAGTTCCCCCGAAACTGGTTAATGAGTTCCCACGAAGTTGTTTTCCCGCTGCTGGTTCATTTGTACCCCGCTGCTCCTGATACTAAGGGCAGCTGCTTAATGTGCTCCCCCCTGTTGGACAATGGCTTCCCCGCCGTTGGTGCATGTTTTCCCCGCCTTTGGTGGAAGTTTTCCCGAAACTGGTTAATGAGTTCCCACGAAACTGGTTAATGAGTTCCCACGAAGTTTTTTTCCCCGCTGCTGGTTCATTTGTACCCCGCTGCTCCTGATACTAAGGGCAGCTGCTTAATGTGCTCCCCCTGTTGGACAATGGCTTCCCCGCCGTTGGTGCATGTTTTCCCCGCCTTTGGTGGAAGTTTTCCCGAAACTGGTTAATGAGTTCCCACGAAACTGGTTAATGAGTTCCCCCGCGGTTGGCTGATCTTTTCCCGGCTGTTGCTTACTCTGATCCCCGCTGCTCCTGATACTAAGGGCAGCTGCTTAATGTGCTCCCGTCTGTTGGACAATGGCTTCCCCGCCGTTGGTTGATGCTTTCCCCGCCTTTGGTGGACGTTTTCCCGAAACTGGTTAATGAGTTCCCACGAAACTGGTTAATGAGTTCCCACGAAACTGGTTAATGAGTTCCCACGAAGTTGTTTTCCCCGCTGCTGGTTCATTTGCACCCCGCTGCTCCTGATACTAAGGGCAGCTGCTTAATGTGCTCCCCCCTGTTGGACGAAGGCTTCCCCGCCGTTGGTTGATGCTTTCCCCGCCTCTGGTTGATGTTTTCCCGAAACTGGTTAATGAGTTCCCCCGAAACTGGTTAATGAGTTCCCACGAAGCTGTTTTCCCCGCTGCTGGTTCATTTGTACCCCGCTGCTCCTGATACTAAGGGCAGCTGCTTAATGTGCTCCCGCCTGTTGGACAATGGCTTCCCCGCCGCTGGTTGATGTTTTCCCCGCCTTTGGTGGAAGGTTTCCCGAAACTGGTTAATGAGTTCCCCCGAAACTGGTTAATGAGTTCCCACGAAACTGGTTAATGAGTTCCCCCGCGGTTGGCTGATCTTTTCCCCGGCTGTTGCTTAATCTGATCCCCGCTGCTCCTGATACTTAGGGCAGCTGCTTAATGTACTGCCCCCTGTTGGACAATGGCTTCCCCGCCGTTGGTTGATGCTTTCCCCGCCTCTGGTGGATGTTTTCCCGAAACTGGTTAATGAGTTCCCACGAAACTGGTTAATGAGTTCCACGAAGTTGTTTTCCCCGCTGCTGGTTCATTTGTACCCCGCTGCTCCTGAGACTAAGGGCAGCTGCTTAATGTGCTCCCCACTGTTGGACAAAGGCTTCCCGGCCGTTGGTCGATGCTTTCCCCGCCTTTGGTGGAGGATTTCCCGAAACTGGTTAATGAGTTCCCAGGAAACTGGTTAATGAGTTCCCCCGCGGTTGGCTGATCTTTTCCCGGCTGTTGCTTAATCTGATCCCCGCTGCTCCTGATACTAAGGGCAGCTGCTTAATGTGCTCCCCACTGTTGGACAATGGCTTCCCCGCCGTTGGCTGATGCTTTCCCCGCCTTTGGTGGACGTTTTCCCCGAAACTGGTTAATGAGTTCCCACGAAACTGGTTAATGAGTTCCCAC
>NW_027593336.1:0-34124 GCF_964213995.1 Mustelus asterias
CCAAGCGCAGCTCCCTCCCGCCTGTTTCCCAGTGTGCCACCATCTCCGGGTGGTCTGTCCTGCCAGTGGCTCACAACAAACCAACAACAATTTACAATGATATAATAATTAAATAATGCCTTCAACATAACAAAATATTGGAAGGTGTTTTACCCAGAGACAGGGATGGAGGAATCTCACGCTGAAATGTACAATTTTGAGAGTGTGACTGTCGGACTGTTGCTTGGCCAGTCGGTGGGATAGCCCTCCCAATTTCAGCACAGATTTCCAGCTGTTAACAAAGCGAATTTTCCAAAACCTGCAGAATTAATCCATTCCCCTGAAATACCAGCCCAGTGACATAACCACGATGTCAAGGGGGTGGGGCCGGGCGAGAGATTTTGGCTGGAATTTTGACCTTGCCCACAGCTGGGGTTCTCCTGTCCCGCTGCCGTGAATGGAGATGGAGAGATTTGGGGCGCCAAATTCTCCATTCACGCCGGCAGCGGTACAAGACTGGAGAATCCGCCCTTTATCTTGACTTTCTGCTGCATGGCCTGTATTCTCTCTTGCATCTTGCTGGGAAAATGTGGATGTAATAACTTCAAGCGTGATTAACAGTTGATCATATTTAATCTGATATTTTCCACAACTCTGCAATATAGGGGGCGATTCTCCCAAAAGTGCTGAATTGGTGGGAAAACTGTTCTAGATCACGACTGATCAGTTCAGCTTTTCATCCACATCTCCGCACTCTGTGCACTGCAGAGGTCCCAGTCGTGAATCTCAATAAAAACCCAGGGGGTGGGGCCTATTCATGCCGAACTCTGACAATTCTGGAACTCTGAGCATGCACAGTGGCCCCAATCTGTCAAGACTCCCCGTTTGCTGGCCAGCTCAATCACTGGCCAGCCCAGGATTCCCGCAGTGCTGCCCCTCCAGCAAACCCCACGGTCTAATCGCAGCCCCAACAGCAATCCCCGGGCCAACCCTGATGCCCCCACCACCGTCCCAGAGCACCCCGATGTCCAGCCCCCCCCAACCCCCACCCCCCAGCAGTGGTGATCCCCCCACCCCCTCACCACGGTGGACACCCCGCCCCCCTGCTGACCCCCCTCGGGGTCAGACCGCCCCCCCCCCCCCCCCCCCCCCCCCTCCGGGAGGCAGCCCCCCTACCCCCCGGTAGACCATACACCCCCCCCCCATCCCACCCCAAACGCTGCCCTCTCTCCAGCCCAGACTGACCCCAATGCAGAGTGGCAGCGGGGCCCCCACCCCCACCGATTGCCCCAAGACCCCGCTCAAAGTAGGCCCCACCTGATGCCCGATGGGCAGTGCCAAGGTACCCCCTGGGCATGGGCACTTTGCCCCTTGGGCAGTACTGGGGGCGCAGGCTGGCACTGCCAGGGTGCCCATGCCCAGGGGATACCACCCCCCCTGCCCGACCCCTTGGGGGGCCCCAATTATCCCCCTTCATTCTGGCGGGGTCTCCCGCTAGTTCTCCGCCGGAATGAAGTACTCCTGGCGGGGTGGGAGATTCAATTGGGCCCGGCAAGTTCCCGATAATTACATTTAAAATACATTTAAAACATATTAAAGATTCAAATGACTTGCCTCGCTTCCTGCCGGTTTCCAGCGTGGTCTGGTCTGCGACTGTTCTCCAGCTCTGGGAGATGCGCATGCATTCCCGG
The DNA here is from genome assembly GCF_964213995.1 of Mustelus asterias. NCBI lineage: Eukaryota > Metazoa > Chordata > Chondrichthyes > Carcharhiniformes > Triakidae > Mustelus > Mustelus asterias. The sequence goes on from NW_027593336.1 coordinate 1,671, forward strand.
CGCATGCACAAATCCCGGAACAAGGCTGGCGACGCGCATCTCCACCCCGACCCACCAGAAAAGCTGTGGGTCGCGATGGGAGAATCACAGCCATAGATTCTGAATCACCATTCTAGTTGATTAGCTGAAGGAACGGTGACCTGAGATTTGAAACAGCGGGTGTCCTCAAATTAAATAAAATGGAGGGCGTTTTATAAAAGGCAACTGATATATTTACACCTCACAGATTTTCTTGCACGGTTGAAATGATACTTCAAAGAGAAAGCACTTGCCTTAGACTGTCCTTGCCCGCTGAAGTTCTTTTTCTTTTGTGTCAAAAGAACAAAACAACACTCTTGAGTTCAGTCTGTGTTTGAAAGCTCCCTTAGGTCAATGTCTCCAGTGATGGTTTCACTGCTCAAGCCTTCTTCACTTGTCTACTTCTTTCTGTGGGCTGCCATGATTAAAACAGCTACTTAGCGCATTTACACCTTAAGTTGCAGTGACCACGTCACATTCAGAAATCATCTTAGCCAGTGCCAATATCACAAAGATTTACCCATCACTTGCAGGAGAGTGGAAGTGACATCTTGTGCAAAAATAGCTGATGCATATGTAACACAGCCATGGAATCTCTCACCTCACTGCATTAAGAAAATGGATTCTGCCGTCATGATGTTACAAATGCCATCGGTTATTTTCTTTGATGAATGTTATCACTTTACTCATATTTAGTGACACAAATGTAATGTCGTATCTTTACTAGTGTTTCTCCACAGAGGAAGCTTAACAAAGTAATAAAATAGGCTGTGAGTCTGGGATGTTTTGCTCTGATTTCGACCCTTTCTGTTTGATCCTCTTTTCGTTTTATTTAAATTGATAATGATTTTAAGTATGTAGATTATCCATGAATAGTTGGGTAGATGTTACAGTCCCCAAAATCACACAAGCCATGTTATCAATTCACAAGATATAACAGTACAACAAAACTCAACACCAGACTACACCCCCTCCACCTCCCCTAGCCCCTTACCCATTATAGCACCACCCCCGCCCCCCCGCCCATCAGGCCAATCCTCCTGATCCACTTGAAAGACGTGCTGGTTAGGTGCATTGGCCATGCTAAATTATCCCTCAATGTACCCGAACAGGTGCTGGAGTACGGCGACTAGGGGATTTTCACAGTAACTACTTGTGACATTAAATAAATAAACTTAAACTTTACCTACCACCGGATCCACTCCACACCCAACATGACCCATTCTACCCTTTCAAGCCAACCCCACCTCTCCCAGACCACCCTAATCCCCCATCTATCCTACCCATCCCAACCCCAACTCCATCTCTGCAACATATTCTACTCCCTGACTTCACCTCATCCCTACCTGGCCATCCTATCCACTTACCCTGCAGATTTACCATCTCCTTGATTTCCAGAATAACCCTTAAATGAAGGTTAAGGTAATGCATTTTGGAAGGTCTAATACAGATAGGAAATATACAGTAAATGGCAGAACCCTTAAGAGTATTGATAGGCAAAGGGATCTGGGTGTACAGGTACACAGGTCACTGAAAGTGGCAATGCAGGTGGAGAAGATAGTCAAGAAGGCATACAGCATGCTAGCCTTCATCGGCCGGGGTATTGAGTTTAAAAATTGGCAAGTCATGTTGACGCTTTATAGAACCTTAGTGATGCGCTACTCAAACACGAGGCCTGATGCTCGGTAAATGAAAGGCTTTTATTTACTGTAATGAAGCAGCCAGTACTTATATACACGATCCCAGACTGAAGGGGTCCCAGCCAGAGCAGGGACTTTTATACCTCTCCCAGGAGGCGGAGCCCGACTGGGATGTGCCACAACACTACAGTACGAAGGTGTAACAACCCCACCCTAACCCCAACAGTAACAATAGCACAACCCAACAGTAACATATGGACATCCTTGTAGTACTGGCCAGACCCTGGCTCAGTACTATCCAGTGGGAACCAACGATGGTTCACCACATTCACCCCTCCTTTGAGAACAAAGGCCGGCGGGGTACAAAAACAGAATAAAGTGTCAGCAGTCTATAGGTTCAGACGGTCAGGGGGACCGCACCGTCGCTGTGACCTCCTCAATACCGGCGGTGACACCGGAGTAGGCACTTGCGGTGGCGTTCTCCCCAAGGCGGCGTCCAGCTGTTCTTCCACGGACACACAGGCCGGTTGACCCTGAGGTGACGGTAGTCCATGGGATCCTGACACGCCCTGCAGTGGCGACCATCTTCTGGGCTCAGGCAAGCTGTACATGGGAGTAAAAGGGTTAAGCAATGGTCCCGATGCTGCCCGCGCCGTGTCCGGGGAAGAAACAAGAGTTAAAGGATTTGAAACAGGGGGTATGGGAGCGACAGGGGTTTCTACGTCCCCTGCTGGCGCCAGGTCTCGGATCAAGACCGTGTCCTCTCGCCCGTCAGGGTATGCCACATAGGCATACTGAGGGTTGGCGTGGAGGAGATGGACCTGTTCGACCAGCGGGTCGGACTTGCGGGCCCTTACATGTCGCCGCAGGAGGACGGGTCCTGAGTACGTCAACCAAGACGGTAATGAGGTCCCCGAGGGAGACTTCCGAGGGAATGAGAACATCCTCTCGTGGTTGCCGTACACAGGAGGGAGCGAATAGAATGGAGCGCATCAGGGAGCACCTCTTGCCAATGGGAGGCTGGAAGACCTTTTGACTTCAACGCCAGTAAGACAGCCTTCCAGACTGTAGCATTCTCACGTTCCACCTGTCCGTTACCCCTAGGGTTGTAGCTCGTGGTCCTACGAGAGGCAATCCTGTATGAGAGCAGGAATTGTCTCAAGTCATCGCTCATGAACGACGAGCCCCTGTCGCTATGGATGTAGCCGGGGTACCCGAACAGGGTAAAGAGATCACAGAATGCCTTGATAACCGTGGCAGCGGATGTATCAGAGCAGGGAACAACAAAAGGGAACCGAGAGTACTCGTCAATGATATTGAGGAAGTACACATTCCGATCTGTTGAGGGAAGGGGGCCCTTAAAATCGACACTCAGTCTCTCGAAGGGACGAGTGGCCTTGACTAATTGTGCCCGGTCAGGTCGGTAAAAGTGCGGTTTGCATTCCGTGCAAACCCGACAGCTTCTTGTTACTGACCTGACGTCCTCCACCGAGTAAGGCAGGTTGCGGGCTTTTATAAAGTGGTAGAGCTGAGTGACCCCAGGATGGCATAGGTCATTATGGAGGGCCTGCAAACGGTCCTCCTGTATACTGGCGCATGTTCCACGCGAGAGGGCATCCGAGGGCTCATTGAGTTTCCCTGGACGGTAGATGATGTCGTAGTTATAGGTGGAGAATTCAATTCTCCACCGCAAGATCTTGTCATTCTTGATCTTGCCCCTCTGCGTGTTGTTAAGCATGAACGCCACGGACCGCTGGTCCGTGATCAGGGTAAACCGTTTTCCCGCCAAGTAATGGTGCCAGTGCCTGACGGCCTCCACAATGGCCTGGGCCTCCTTTTCCACCGCTGAATGCCGAATTTCGGGGCCTTGGAGGGTGCGGGAAAAAAATGCGACGGGCCTGCCCGCCTGGTTAAGTGTGGCGGCCAGGGCGAAATCAGATGCATCGCTCTCCACCTGAAAGGGGATGGACTCGTCAACAGCGTGCATCGTAGCTTTCGCGATGTCGGCTTTCAATTTATCGAAGGCCAATAGGGCCTCTGGCGTTAGGGGAAAAGTCGTGGACTTAATGAGCGGACGGGCTTTATCCGCGTAGTTGGGAACCCACTGCGCATAATAAGAGAAGAAGCCTCAGCATCTTCTCAGTGCTTTTGCACTAGCGGGCAAGGGAAGTTCAGAAAGGGGGCGCATACTGTCTGGATCAGGGCCAATGACCCCGTTTTCCACCACGTATCCTAGGATGGCTAAATGGCGCGTACGAAACACACACTTCTCCCTGTTATAGGTCAAGTTCAGGCAAGATGCAGTGCGTAGGAAGTTCAGGAGATTCGTGTCGTGGTCCTGCTGGTCATGGCCGCAGATGGTGACATTATCCAGGTACGGGAAGGTAGCCCGCAGCCCGTTCTGGTCCACCATTCGGTCCATAGCATGCTGGAAGACCGAGACCCCATTGGTGACACCAAAGGGAACCCTGAGAAAGTGATACAAGCGACCATCCGCCTCAAAAGCCGTGTATTGTCGGTCCTCTGGGCGAATGGGGAGTTGGTGGTAGGCAGACTTGAGGTCTATGGTGGAGAACACCCGGTACTGCGCAATCTGATTGACCATATCAGATATGCGCGGGAGGGGATACGCATCCAGCTGCGTATATCGGTTAATGGTCTGACTGTAGTCAATGACCATCCGGGGTTTGTTCCCGCTCTTGACCACCACAACCTGCGCCCTCCATGGACTAGCGCTGGGTTGTATGATCCTTTCTTTGAGGAGCCGCTGAACCTCAGATCTAATGAAGATCCGATCCTCAGCGCTGTAACGCCTACTTTTAGTCACGATGGGCTTGCAGCCTGGCACAAGATTCTGGAACAAGGAGGGTGTGGTGATCTTCAGCGTCGAGAGGCTGCAGGCGGGGCGCGTTGGGCAATTTGGAGGCTGCTGCTGTTTTCCCACTGCCAGTGAAGGGAGTGGCCCACCGTACTGTAGGATTACACTCCTCAAGTGGACCATGAAGTTTATTCCGAGAAGTATTGGTGCGCAAAGATACGGCAACACGAGGAGCTTGAAACGCTCGTAAATTGTGCCTTGCACCTTCAAAGTTACCACGCAACTCCCTAGCATGGCAACAGACCGGGACCTTGATGCCATAGAGATTGTCTGTTTGGCAGGTTGAATCTGGAGTCCACACCGCTTCACAGTGTCTGGGTCGATAAAGCTCTCAGTGCTCCCGCTGTCAAACAGACAACAAATCACGTGGTCATTTCCCTGGATATTCATCATAGATTGGTCAAGTCTATGAGGCTTGGCCTGGTCCAGGATGATCGATGCCACCGTTGGTTCATGAGCGCCACTCAAGGCAGCTGAAACCGATGAGGAGGACCCCTGCTGGTCGTTCGCGGTCAGTGTCGACCAACATGGCCGCTCCCATGAGTCGCACGTGGGTGAGGGCGCCAAACTCAGCGACCCCTGGTGGTCACACACCTCCGACTCCGTCGACCGTAATGGCGTCGTCCTGGCCTCGCACGTGGACGAACCCCTCGATGACTTCGACGACGAAGGCCCGAGCTCTGAAGAATCGCAGGCCGCACTGCCGTTCCTCGGTTTAGATCGGCACACTTTCGAATAGTGCCCCTTCTTACCGCATGCGGTGCACAACACAGCTTTAGCGGGACACCGTTGCCGAGTATGCTTCGCTCCCGCACAGAAATAGCATCGCGGGCTGCCCGGGGCTGCTGCCGTCGTCTGGCCCGAGTGTGAGCACGCCATTACGCAGCATTTCAAACCCGAGGGACGAGGAGGGATTGGCGACTGCTCCTGCCACGTTGTCTCCACATGGTCCTCCGGATATAATACTAAGCTTTTGGAGGCCGTTTCGAGCATCTCCGCTAGCTCGATGGCCTGGGTAAGATCAAGGTTACCCTTCTCCAACAGTTTAAGTTGAATGTACGACGATCCGACCCCCGCCACAAACGCATCTCGGGCGAGGTCATTCATACTCTGCTCAGCCGACACAGCTTTGCAGTTACAGCCCCTGGCTAGCTGTAGGAGCTCGTTCGCGTATTCCTCCATCGTTTCGCCAGACTGCCGTCGTCGAGTGGCTAGGAGGTAACGAGCGTGTATTTCATTGGGTGGTTTGATATAGCGCTTCTTCAGAAGCTCGATGGCCTTAGTATAATCGGTGGCCGCACGGATCGCGAGGTAGACAGTGTCGCTTACCCTCGCATGGAGGACCCGGAGTCTGTCATCATCTGTGGTGACCGCTGCGGTGGCTGCCAGGTAGTCTTCGAAACACTTCAGCCAGTGGTCGAAGGTGTTAGAAGCACCCACCGCACGTGGATCTAGTGTAAGGCGTTCCGGCTTCAGGATTTGCTCCATACTCTCTTTTTTTTTCTTCGACAAGAGTTTAACGACAGTAAATAAAATTGATGCGCTACTCAAACACGAGGCCTGATGCTCGGTAAATGAAAGGCTTTTATTTACTGTAATGAAGCAGCCAGTAATTATATACACTATCCCAGACTGAAGGGGTCCCGGCCAGAGCAGGGACTTTTATACCTCTCCCAGGTGGCGGAGCCTGACTGGGATGTGCCACAACACTACAGTACAAAGGTGTAACAACCCCACCCTAACCCCAACAGCAACAATAGCACAACCCAACAGTAACATATGTACATCCTTGTAGTACTGGCCAGCCCCTGGCTCAGTACTATCCAGTGGGAACCAACGATGGCTCACCACACTTCGTGAGGCCGCACTTGGAATATAGTGTTCAATTCTGGTTGCCACACTACCGGAAGGATGTGAAGGCTTTGGAGAGGGTACAGAAAAGATTTACCAGGATGTTGTCTGGTATGGAGGGCATTAGCTATGAGGAGAGGTTGGAGAAACTTGGTTTGTGCTCACTGGAGCGACGGAGGTTGAGGGGAGACCTGATAGAAGGCTACAAGATTATGAGAGGCATGAACAGAGTGGATAGTCAGAAGCTTTTTCCCAGGGTGGAAGAGTCAATTACTAGGGAGCATAGGTTTAAGGTGCAAGGGGCAAGTTTTAAAAGAGATGTACGAGGCAGAATTTTACACAGAGAGTGGTGGGTGCCTGGAACTCTTTGCCGACGGAGGTAGTGGAAGCGGATACGGTTGTGACTTTTAAGGGACGTCTTGACAAGTACATGAATGAGATGGGAATAGAGGGATATGGTCCCCGGAAGCGTAGGAGGTTTTAGTTGAGTCAGGCAGCATGGTCGGTGCAGGTTTGGAGGGACGAAGGACCTGTTCCTGTGCTGTAATTTTCTTTGTTTTTTGTTCTTTGTTCTTTGAAGGGCCTGTGATGAGCACAATGATTAGTCACCACCGGGTTGGCAATAGCACCAACTATTTATTAACTAACTCAAACTATGTACAGAGTGCTTTAAAATGTGTCTTCTCCATCCAGCTCAAGTATTGACTCAGATGGTAAAAGCCTATGTTTAGCCCTGAGATTCGCACGCTATACCCCATTGGGTGATCGGGTCACATGACCCTCCGGATACTCGCCCCTTAAAGGGCCTCACTACCACAGGAACTTTAAACATTACAGCTAATGCTGTAAGAAGGAGCCCTGCTTTGGACTTGGGAACCAGGCACACTGCATGTTTTTCACCAGGCCTGGGTTGCAGTTCCGGTCTAAAAATGTACATCTCCCCACCTGGGTAAGTAAAAAGGAGCGGAGTGGCATCTTAGCAGAATGGTAATTGCCACTCCTTGGCACTTTCGGTCCCCGCCATCTATAGGGGCACTTTACTTTTGTACAATGTGAACTCTATCCATGAATAGTTGGGTAGATGTTACAGACCCCAAAATCACACAGCCATGTTATCAATTCACAAGATATTACAATACAATAAAACGCAACACCAGACTACACCCCCTCCACCTCCCCTAGCCCCTGACCCATTATAGCACTGCCTCCCCCTCCCCCCCTCCCCCCTCCACACCCAACCCCCCAACCCCCCCTCCACACCCACCCCCCCCACCCCCCTCAACCCCCCCCTCCACACCCACCCCCCTCAACCCCCCCCTCCACACCCACACCCCCCAACCCCCCCCTCCACACCCACACCCCCCAACCCCCCCCTCCACACCCACACCCCCCAACCCCCCCCTCCACACCCACCCCCCCAACCCCCCCCTCCACACCCAACCCCCCCACCCCCCCTCCACACCCACCCCCCCAACCCCCTCCCCCCCCACCCCCCCTCCCCCCCACCACCCCCCCTGCCCCCCCTCCCCCCCACCACCCCCCTCCCCCCCACCCCTCCCCCCCACCACCCCCCTCCCCCCCACCCCCCCTGCCCTCCTCCCCCCCACCACCCTCCCTCCCCCCTAGCCCCCCCTCCCCCCCACCCCCCCTGCCCCCCCTCCACACCCACCCCCCCCAACCCCCCCTCCACACCCACCCCCCACCCCCCCCAACCCCCCCTCCACACCCACCCCCCACCCCCCCAACCCCCCCTGCCCCCCCTCCACACCCACCCCCCCAACCCCCCCTCCACACCCACCCCCCACCCCCCCCAACCCCCCCTGCCCCCCCTCCACACCCACCCCCCCAACCCCCCCTCCACACCCACCCCCCACCCCCCCAACCCCCCCTGCCCCCCCTCCACACCCACCCCCCCAACCCCCCCTCCATACCCACCCCCCCAACCCCCCCTCCACACCCACCCCCCCAACCCCCCTGCCCCCCCAACCCCCCCCTCCCCCCCAACCCCCCCCTCCACACCCCCCCCAACCCCCCCCCCTCCACACCCCCCCCCAACCCCCCCCTCCCCCCCCAACCCCCCCCCTCCACACCCCCCCCAACCCCCCCCCCCTCCACACCCCCCCCCCCCCTCCACACCCCCCCCCCCCCCCCCCAACCCCCCCCCCCCTCCCCTCCACCCATCAGGCCAATCCTCTTGATCCACTTGAAAGACGTGCTGGTTAGGTGCATTGGCCATACTAAATTATCCCTCAGTGTACCCGAACAGGCGCTGGAGTTTGGCAACTAGGGGATTTTCCCTAGTCCAGATTAGCCCAGCCCAAATTAGCCCAGCTTGCTCTGGAAGGCACACAGTCACCACCAACCAGACTGTGATAACATAGCCCCTTTATGGGCAAATTTTGGAGAGCCACCGGATCGGACCGGACCCTATGGCTTAAGTTTATTTATTGGTGTCACAAGTAGGCTTACATCAACCTGTAATGAAATTACGGTGAAAATCCCCTAGTCGCCACACTCTGGTGCCTGTTCGGGTACACTGAGGGAGAATTTAGCATGGCCAATGCATCTAACCAGCACGTCTTTTGGACTGTGGGAGGAAACTGGAGCACTCAGAAGAAACCCACACAGACACGGGGGAGAATGTGCAGACTCCACACTGACAGTGACCCAAGCTGGGAATCAAACCCTCGTCCCTGGTGCTGTGAAGCAGCAGTGCTAACCACTGTGCCACCCTATGGGAAGGCCATGTGGGAAGCCGAGCCAATCCTGAGCAAGGACACGCGTTCTGGGCCAGGGAGGAACCATAGTTGGGAGTCAGAGAAGAGAAGAGTGGATGTGTATTCATTTGTTTTTGATTTAATATTGTCACATGTATTAGTATAGAGTGAAAAGTATTGTTTCTTGTGTGCTATACAGACAAAGCATACCGTACATGGAGAATGAAAGGAGAGGATGCAGAATGTAGTGTTACAGTCATAGGTAGGGTGTAGAGAAAGATCAACTTAATGGTCCATTCAAATGTCTGATGGCAGCAGGGAAGAAGCTGTTCTTGAGTCAGTTGGTACGCGTCCTCAGGCTATAGCTAAGACTCTTAATTGTATATATACATGTATAGTTGTTAATATATCAATTATTGCTTGAAGGCACAAAGTGTCGCCTTCGAAGTTACTACACACACCAGCTAGCAAGGCTTCCCATGAGGCAGGATCACTTAGGTATCGGGGCACAGTGAACTGCACAACATGTACTAAGTTTCTGATTGCATTCATGTTGCGAATGCAAAAATGTTCCCTGCTATGATGTAACAGAAGCTGTTATTGGCAATCCTTTCCTTTAATCAGGGTTTGTTTTCTGTGTGCAATAGGATGTCATTGGGTGAGCACTATCCCTCAGAAATAGGTCACTGCAAGCAATATGAATAAAGTTAGGCAGTCCATTCAACTCGAGATGTTGTTGATACTCTACTATTTCTGAAGTTTCTGGAGTTAATGACAAATCAAATGTAGTTCTCAATTCTCTCTAAGAGTAGTAATGCTGGTGAACTTTGGAAAGATACACGAGGAGGTTTTCTATAAGATGACAAAACGTTATTCAAATAGCATGATAATGAACCTTGATCTTTTGAAGGTTTTAAAGAATGTTTCAAGCATTGTACGGATCTTTCAACTAATCCATTGGATGGTAAGTTGTGGATTTTATATGCTCAACACCATTTACTTTGAGATAATCCTCAAACTCTTGTAAACTCTGAACAATGACCACTCACAATCTGTTCTGTTTTACCAAATCTTGCAAAGATTTCATCAACATTTCCAATGATTTGTTCAGATGTAGCAGATCTCATGATAACAACTTCTGGCCACTTTGAGTGTGCATCAATTATGACTAAGAACATGGAACCCTTAAAAGAACCAATGAAATCTACACATAAGTCCATTATGTTCAGAAAGGGGCGGCACGGTAGCACAGTGGTTAGCACTGCTGCCTCACAGCTTCAGGGACCTGGGTTCGATTCCCGGCTTGGGTCACTGTCTGTGTGGAGTTTGCACATTCTTCTTGTGTCTGCGTGGGTTTCCTCCGGGTGCTCCGGTTTCCTCCCACAGTCCAAAGATGTGCGGGTTAGGTTGATTGGCCATGCTAAAAAATTGCCCCTTAGTGTCCTGAGATGCTAGAGGGATTAGCGGGTAAATGTGTAGGGATATGGGGATAGGGCCTGGGTGGGATTGTGGTCGGTGCAGACTTGATGGGCCGAATGGCCTGTTTCTGCACTGTAGGGTTTCTATGATTTCTATGATTTCTATAAGCATTGCCATGGCATTTGTGGTCAATCCCAAGGATGTAAAGGAGGCAATAAACAACAGTAGTTGCAATTCAGCATCTAAATTCATCTAAGTATGTTTGTGAAAGATCAATCATGCTGAATTTCTGCCCACCTGATAACCCAGCAAACAAATCTCCAATTAAAGGAGGTAGATATTGATCTGTACACAACACTAGATTTATGGCTGTTTTAAAATCACCACAAATACAAACTGAACCATCTGGTTTCATGACAGGCACAATTGGAGTAGCCCAGTCACTCATTGTAACTTGCCCTAACAGTATTAACAAGTTCTTCTTTGACCTTGGGATGAATTACATATGGCACCACTCTTGATTTGAAACGTTTTGGTTGACCATTAGGCTTTATCTTGAGTTTTACTTGAACTACCTTCATTGAGCTAAGTGCCTCCTTCAATATACACTTGCATTTCTAGAAGGTGCTGTAGGTCTATTTTGGCATCGACAAATCTGCTGACAGCACACTAGTTAAACTTTATCTTCTCCTATCATGATCTCCCAAATAGAGCTGGAAAATTACCATGGACCACATGGAGAGGCAACTCTGCTGTTTGTCCTCTCAACTCTACATTGTACCATTAAAAGGTGACATCATGGTCAATCTCTTCCATGTATTTCCTTAAACTCACATCAGCTGGTTTTAAAGGAAGATGCTTCAGCTTTTGTTGGTATATTGTCTCAGGAATCAAAGATACAGCAGCACCAGTATCAACCTCCATCCTAATAGGTTGTCCACTTAACTTCAGAATCCCCCAGAATCTATGTGATTCACTCTGTATGGATGAGATGTTTAGTTGGAACTCTTCATCTTTCTAGACATTCTCTTCTTCATAGTCGTAATTCTTCTATGCTGTAAATTCTTTTTGTAGAATGCAACTTGTTCTTCTTCTTGAAGGTACCCAGATTCTTCTTCTGAACATGTCTCTAGGGGGAATCTATTCTAGCCAAACAAGCTTTTGCAGTGTAACCCATTTTGCCACAATTCTTGCATTAACTATCCTTGCTCCAGCATTCACTCACTGAATGGCCCATTTTGGCACAATTGTGACATGCCTGCTGCTGTTTTGACTTCTCATGGGCAGTTCCCAACTTGTGGATCTTCATTCCTGCACCAAATTGTGAAACCACTTTAGTAGCCTGTTCCATCGACACTGCAATTTCTACTGCTGTCTTTAAAGTCAAAGTGTGTTCAGTAAGCAATCTTCTTTGCACAGCTTCAATTTGGAGACCACAAACTGGACGATTGTGAGGACTCACCAAACTCACAAAGTTGTGCCAGCCTTTTTAAGGTTGCCATAAACTGAGCAATGCTTTCACCTTCCACTTGATTCCCTCAGTGGAACATGAACCATCCTGCGATGATCAATGGCTTTGGAGAGTAATGCGCTGAGGATCTTTGTCAAGTCATCGTAAGTTTTGGTTCCTGGCTTTGTTGGATGTACCAAGTTCAGGAGCAAATTAAAAGTTTTGCATCCAATTTGTACTGAGAAAAACTAGTATGAGCAACTCATTGTCCATTTTATTTGCCAGTTCAAAGCACTGAAAATGCTCTATGTAGGAACTCTGTGAATCATTTTCTTCATTAAAAGGCTCCATCATTTTTCTTGTATGCACTAGTGACTTGAAACTGCTTAGTATATATATTTTTTATTGTCTTCCTAGTGCTCTACATTTTAATCTGGAGACCGTTGACTTGAATACATTTTCTGTATTCAAAAGACTCCAGCAAAGCATTTACTCTTTTCCAATATGTTGGACATTGCATGGAATCTTACCCTTCTCTGACCAGAAAAATAACATCTCTGAAAACAACACAGACAGCTTTTTAAAAAAAACTTGAGTCTTCCTGCACTGGCAATTTATCTATTTTTTGCTTGGCCCCAGCCTGTGAGGATCCACAATTTTTTTTTTCCTTTGAATCTTTTTTCCATGATCTCAATGGAACAAAATATCGACTCACCATCAATTTCCTTTCTGTAATGTCCTAGCTTCTTTAGGGATTGTGGATTTGAACAGATTTGAACAGAAAGAAAAGAATGGGCTTTGCACACGTAGATTCAAAATGACACACAACAGGTTTTATTGAAAGCTGTTGTCTGCTCTGCATCAGAATACAAAACTGAAAGGCAAACAGAAGCCTCTGCAAGAGGCTATTGATATCAAACCATTTGATCAGCCCTTAAAGGGACCTGCAACCTTCTAAATATATAACATCAAGGCAGGCAGTGGCATAGTGGTATTGTCATTGGACTTGTAATCCAGAGACTCAGGACAAGATCCAGGCACACAGTTCAAATCCCAGTAGATGTTGAAATTTGAGTTCAATAAAAATCTGGATTAAAAAGTCAAATGATGACCATGAAACCATTGACAATTGTATAAATCCATCTAGTTCACTAATGTCCTTTAAGGAAGGAAATCTGCCGTCCTCACCTGGTCTGGCCTACATGTGACTCCAGAGCCACAGCAATGTGGTTGACTCTCAAATGCCCTCTGGAATGGATGGGCAATAAATGCTGGCCCAGCCAGCGACACTCATGTCCTGTAAAATGAATAAGTTAAGGTAAAAGGAAGACAATAAAACACTATAAAGAACAATCTTGTAACTTTGGCAAATTAACAGTCAGCACTTAGTCCCTCAAAGACTGAAGAGACAAATGTATCTGTTTCCCTCCTAATTCTAAACTCTGCTGAGACCCGGTTTCTCAAACAACAATTATAAACTTATTGATCAAATCTAGCCAGTGATTCCCACACTCTGCAGTTTAAGTGACCAGCACTTAGGAATGGTCTTCGGCTTGGTGAAGAGAAAGATCTTTTGCACAAACTGGGTTTTTACCTTCGGTACACCATCTCCAGCTGGGTGGCTTCCTGAAGACGGCTGCTCCTCGCTCTTTGCTGCTACTACTTCTTCAACACCTCAAATGCTTCCTGGCTCACAGCACTCTGGCGACTAATTGTATCAATTGCAAAAACACCCTGTTCCCTATCCTTTCCTTTCTCTTCGGTGCTACCCAGAGATGGTTTGCAAAATAGATGGCAGTTTGATTTTACTTGTTGAATAAAATATTAATTTGAATAGCATCCGAACATTTTGTGACATAATACATTGAATTCAGAGCATGTGTGAAAAATCTCTACATTCTGAGATTTTAAATAAACCATGATTTCATGACCAACCAGCTCCATAATTGAATTTATCTTCAGTAACTAAGGAACAAATTTGACAATGTGCTATTTTAAAATTGCGAAATTTTAATCTGAATTAATCAAGGGACAAAGATTTATTCCATAGCCTGACTAGGATTTGAAGCTCATCAGTTTTTGGACCCGTCTTAGCATAATAAGACATGCTTATCTACACCTGTGGTAAAGGAGTTACACCTCAAAAGAATGTTTTTGAAGAGTAAGAACATTCAATAATCAGGAAATCTATCTGATGTTGATATTATTAACAAACCCATCTCTGAACATACCTTTAATGTTTCCTTTATTTAATCACATAGCATTTGAACCCTGTAAAAATGTATCCACCACAATAGATCCCCCAACCAGTCTACACTTCAAAGCTCACTTAAATATAAGACTCCCAATATCACTCATACTCAGAGGCTAACCACCCACTGTCCCTCACACTCAGAGGCTAATCTCAGATTCGGATGCTAATCTCCCACTGTCCCTCATGCTCAGATGCTAACCTCCCACTGTGCCTCATGCTCAGAGGCCATTCTACCACTATTCCTCATGCTCAGATGCTAACCTCCCACCATCACTCACGCTCAGAGGCTAACCTCCTACTGTCCCTCATGCTCAGAGACTAATCAGCCATTGTGCCTCACACTCAGAGGCTAACCTCACACTCAGAGGCTAACCTCACACTCAGAGGCTAACCTCACACTCAGAGGCTAACCTCACACTCAGAGGCTAACCTCACACTGTCATTTGTTAATCCTTCAGAAGTGACTCTTCAGTTGTAGGCAATAAAACAAGACTTTCTCCAATTTATAAATCAAAGAAAAAGTTTTAATAAAGAAATTTCATTACTCCAACACATGAGGCCTCACCCTGGGCCATTCCAAGCTCCCACAAACTCCAGCAGCTTCTTATTTACACTGAGTCAGCTGGTCAGCTGACCACCACATCATACTGTCATTGGTTACACAGTTTAGTGGGTCAGCTGACCCTTACAGCATGTTATCATTGGTCACACTACAACAGATTCCCCTTTTAAAAAAATAATTTAAGACACCCATCTTCCAGTATTCTTAACAACTTTCCAATACCTGCAGCCCTTTTAGTAAAACAGTCAGATAGCTGTAGATTTGCACCGACTCAGTTGAATTTTGAAACGTCCTTGTTTTCCAGCATTTGTTTATTGCTGGCCAAATCAATTCTCAATCGCTTTTCTGTCACACTTTTTGTCGAGTGAACATTGTCCAATAAAGACCGTTTGTCCATATAACACACAATTGGTACTTTCTTTCCCGATGTTGCCATGCAAAATAACTCTGTTAATGTGTCAGACAAATATATCCCCATACCCAACGCCCCCACTAACGACACGGTTTCAGCTGCCAATGTACTTTTAACTACCCTTTTAATTTCCTTTGCGTCCCAGGCCAAGGGGCAACATTTTCCTTCCTTATCTAGCAAGAATATTATGAATCTGACACCGCTCGACTGTCTATCGGGTAGATTGGTATGTGAAGCATCACTAAACACAATTAACTTCATGTCTTCCAGTTCTCCTTTTGCTGGGAATTTAATTAGACATTCCTCTAATTTTAGCTTTTCAAAAGTTTTGTTTGCCTGTAGATCTCTCTTACTGAGGTGCGCCTCAAATATTACTTAGCTCTAGGACATGAAAGCTCCCATCCGGTCTGGTCTGTGTGCACGGCCAATTTAGCTGTCCTATAATAATCCTCAACAATTTTGTTTCTTTTTCATTGGCCAGCTCCTCTTTTACCATCAACCTTTCTCTGGTGATGGGAGTTTATTATTTATACTATTTAGCTGGTCAGCTGACCACCACATCATTTTGGGATTGGTTACATAGTTTACTGGGTCAGCTGACCCTTACAGCATGTTACCATTGGTCACACTAATACAGATCCAATGTTATCATTGGTAACATTCTAACATTAAGTAAAAGTTTATTTGTTAGTCACAAGTAAGGCTTACATTAACACCGCAATGAAGTTACTGTGAAATTTCCCACTCATCACACTCTGGCGCCTGTTCGGGTCAATACACCTAACCAGCATGTCTTTCAGACTGGGGAGGAAACTGGAGCACCTGGAGGAAACCCACGCAGACACGGGGAGAATGTAAAAACTTCACACAGAAGGTGACCCAAGCCAGGAATTAAACCCAGGTCCCTGTTGCTGTGAGGCAGCAGTGCTAACCACTATGCCATCATGCTGCCCCATCATTAACATCATTGATACTCAGATACTAATCTCACACTGTTACTGATACTCAGATACTAACCTCGCCCTGTTATTGGCATTGAATTGGAATCTAGGTTTGGTTGATCAAGGGCAGTATCTGAATTCTGGTCTCAGCATGTTCCTGCCTTTCCATGCAATGTCCAATTTGAAGCTACCATGAACATTGACAATGCAACATTACACGGCCATTAACAATCACACAAAAGACTTGCACTGGACGTTTAATGAGCAGTAGTTTAATCTGTAATTGCAAATGTTGCGTTACCACATGTTCTGTTGAATTAACTTGGATGATTGCTGTGTAACAATCTGTTGAATTACGAGAGAGTACAAAGGCCGACTGTTGAAATTAATCGTTTAAAACTATTGTGCTATAGATACAAAAATGGAGTGGTTAATTATGTATTATTGTTTCCTTGAGAATGAGCCTCTTGAGCAATGTGTGAAAATAACATTCATTTCTGGGCAATAAACAGTCTAGCTGAAGAGGGTTATGTTGTTTGGGATAAAAGTGGCTGTATTTTAAATTCTTTTTTATTCATTCGTGGGACATAGGCGTCGCTGGTTGACCAGCATTTATTGCCCATCCCTAGTTGCCCTTGAACTGAGTGGCTTGCTCGTCCATTTCAGAGAGCAGTTGACAGTCAACCACATTGCTGTGACTCTGGAGTCACATGTAGGCAAGACCAGGTAACGACAGCAGATTTCCTTCCCTAAAGGACACCAGTGAACCAGATGGGTTTTTCGACAATCGACAATGGTTTCATGGTCAAGAGATAGATTCTTAATTCCAGATTTTTTTTATTGAATTCAAATTCCACAATCTACCATGGTGATGTTAGCGTGAGTGGGCGAACACGACCACTTCGGACTCAGAGTCAGGTTCAACAGCGGTACAGCTTTATTAACGTCGACGGAGGTGCAATCAGGACAGACAAACAGCACTGTCCCGAAAGCACTCTGTAGGCCCGCCAAAAATGGGCTTTAGTTATAGTCATATTCTGTGGTTGATGTGTAAATGGTTTGTTTATGGTTTTCTGATATGGTCATCCTGTTTAATGGGTTTTTAGGTGCGGAGTTGATGTGTTAAGTCTGGTGATTGCCCAGTCTAGGGAGGTGATAATTGTCTGAGATCTCCGGAGTTTCTTATACAATAGGTGTTTTATCAGGAAGTCTTTCATGTCTAGGAGACCTTCTGTTTGATAAAGGCTTCCTGATATCCTTGGAGCCAATTTAATTAAATGGAAGGTTATGCTAATGTGAGTTCCTGAGTCCCTTTGTCAGCCTTGTTTCTGCGTTTTAAAAGACCTGCTTGTCTGTTCACACTTTTGTGCCTGGGTGCTGTTTTGTCCTGTTTCATTTATTTGATTTTATCCTAAGAAATATTTAATCTAAGGAATCACAGAAACTTGTGTCCGCTTACAGTGAGATTCAAACCCGGGTCCCCAAAACATTAGCTGAGTTTCTGGATTCAGTCTATTGGTAATATCACTAGGCCATCACCTCCCTGATTCTTAAGGACTTAATAGGGAATTTGAAATTAAAGTATGTTTGACCCTTTGGGTGGCATTTTCCCATTCCCGCCCACCATGGGAATTGTAGCAGGCGGGAGGCGGGTCATGCAAAGTTGACCTCGGGAGGGATTATCCTGTTTTTGAGGTGAGCACAGCCACAAATTCCTGTCCCTTGTCTTGCTGTCTCGATGAAAGAGATCAAAATGGCAGTTGCAACATCTCCCAGCTAGCCTTAACTTCTGGCAATATATGTTATATTGGCGTGGGGGAGAAAGGGGATGGGTTGTGATGTTGGGTAGTTCGGTATCATATTAGGCTCAATGATTGCAGCCTTGCCTCTGAATTAGAGGGTTGTCAGTTTCTTTGCCACTCCAGAGACTCACGCAGATTATCTACGCTGAATTTCTGTGCAATAGTGAAAGTGGGCAACCCTATTTACCCTGCAAATGAGACATTAAACCCAGGTCCCTTCTGCCCTCTTGGGTAGATGCGGAATATCCCAGGGAACTGCTTTGAAGACGTGTAGACTTGTCTGGCATCCTGATCGACATTTATCCATTAGGCAACATCACTAAATTACAGATGGTCCTGTCATTTTCACGTTGCAGTCTGTAGGACCTTGCCATTTCCAAATTGCCTTTCAAAAGTAATTCATTGGTTGTAATGCTCGTTGGGATGCCCTGAGATTTTAAAAGATGCTGAATAAATGCAAATCTTTTTTCTTTCCTTTCAAAACACTGGCACCAACTGTTCCCTAATGTCTGGGAACTTGATTTTGGGTCCTGCCCAGAGTCACGATGTTGTGAGTCATCAGATATATAAAAAAAAGCCCTCAAGTATACTGTGCGTGCTGTTTGTCACACCAACTTCTTCAACCATGTGCTGTAGCTGACAACCTCTCTGAACACTTCCTGCTTTGGTTACCTCTACAACTGACAGGAAACGAGGAATGCAGTCCCCTCAATACAGGGAGTGTGGTGCTTAAAAAGCACGGCGTAAAATATTCACAACCACAGAATCAATGAAGTAGAATTTTGGATGATCTTCCACCACTAGAACCCCCAGAGCGACACCATACTTAGAATAATAGAATCCCTACAGTGCAGAAGGAGGCCATTCAGCCCATAGTGTCTCCATTGACTCTTGGACAGAGCACCCCATCCGGACCCTATCCCCATAATCCCATTTACTCTTCTACTCCCCCTAACCTACACATCCTTTGGACACCAAGGGACAGTTTTAGCATGGCCAATCCACCTCAACTGCACATCATTGGACTGTGAGAGGAAACCAGAGCACCCGAAGGAAACCCATGCACTCTTGGAATTGACAGGCTATGTCCTCAATCTCAGGATGAGGGATCTGATGTCTTACCAGCTCTCTATCTGAGCACTAGCTTGGCACTGTCTCTTTGGGGCTTTTCTTCACAGTCACCATGTTGCGTTTTCAATGCTCTCCAATGCTGTGACTTTGTTGTAGTTTGACCAAACTGTTGGGGACCATCTTATTCCATGAAACACATTCTAAGGCTATTCACCATATCATACCTGTACTTAATCTTGCTGCCCTCTGCCTCACCATCACTGACCACCATGTTGCGTTATTATAGTGATATGATAATACCTTGACTTATTTATTGCATAAAACACAAGTCACCACTCATTAGGGATTGGATAGACATGTTGTGGATTCATTCATTATGACTAGGCACATGAGAATAGTTATACATAGGTATAAAGCTTGAAGGCGTCAGAGGTGTGCATGTGTGTGCTGCTCAAAGCAAACATGAAACTAAGACTGGATCATGTGCCACACTTCCCTTCCAGAAATGCTATGCTGGTATCCCTTAAAGGCATATTGCAAGATAGAATTCCAGAGATTCACAACCATCCAAGTGAAGAAATTTCTCCTCATCTCAAACCTAACTGGACAACCCTTTATCCAGGATGATAACATTTACTTCCAGACTCTCCGGAGAGGAGAACCAGCCCCTCAGTGTCAAGAAGTTTTTTTAAGAGAACTGGTGCCCAACAAGGCTGTAACATCAGCCCCTTACTATACTCATACAATTATGACTGTGTGGCCAAATTCCACTCGAACTCCATTTTCAAGTTTATTGATGACACCATCGTAGTGGGTTGGATGTATCACAGCTTGGTATGGCTCCTGCTCTGCCCAAGACCGCAAGAAACTACAAAGGGATGTGAACGAAGCCCAGTCCATCACTCAAACCAGCCTCCCATCAATTGACTCCATCTCCATTTCCCATTGCCTCAGAAAAGCAGCCGGCATAATCAAGGACCCTGGACATATACTCTTTCACCTTTTCCCATCAAGAAAAAGATACAAAAGTCTGAGAACACAGACCAACTGACTCAAGAACAATTTCTTCTCTGCTGCCATCAGACTTTTGAATGGACCTACTTTATATTAAACTGATCTTTGTCTCCAGTCTGGGCAGGATTTTCCAGCTGCGCTCACCCCAAAACTGGAAAATCCCACCCGAGGTCAACGGATCTTTCCATTGTCTGCCCCTCGCCCTCCACAATTCCCGTGGCAGGCAGAACAGGAAAATTCACCCCCTATCTGTAGCTGCAACAATATTGGTGGGATTTTACAGACTCGCTCGTCCAGAAACCATAAAATCCCGCCCAAGGCTAACGGACCTTTCCGATTCCTGTGGCAGACAGGACGGTAAAATCCGGCTTATATTCTGCACACTCTCCTTTCCTTCTCCCCTACGTACTCTATGAGGGGTATGTTTTGCCTGTATAGTACGCAAAAAAAAACTTTTTATTGTATCCCGATACATATGACAATAATAAATCAAATCAAAATGAGCCATCTTATTGATTAGAAAGGAAAGGCTTGTCTGAGAGGTGTTCTAGATTGGTGCTATGTTGAGTTTGAGGTTAAGGTATATTGCAGGGCACACTAGCCATCCCTAATTTCATAGCTGTCTCCTGACACCAGGAAATTGGGAAAATGTTCCAATCCCTCGCGCTGACATCCCTCACCTTAACAAATGGAGGGAGAAAGAAGTTGTCAGGTATGATGTGGTAAGGTTATTCATTGCCATAGAGACAGGGTTCCAATGATTGTTTTACATCCGTCTTACTGACATTATCCATTAGGGCTGGTGACTAATTATTTCTGGTATTTAAAGTTGCTGAAATGCTTATCATGCCCCATTTCTTACTTGAAGATACTATTATCTGATTTCAGTGAGTCATACGTGGTAAACTTTCAAAAAGAGCACATTATTGAGTGACAAATAGCTGTTGCCAGAAGCCCTGTGCCCTCTTATTAAAATGGAAATGTTTACGCGTCTCCGGCATTGATCTTGCATTAAAAATGGGCTTTAGTTGATTATTTTCAAAGGAAAATTGCAGCTATTTTATCAATATAACGCATCCGATCAGCAAACACACAAAACATCGCATCTCGAAGAAGTTCAGCCAAACAGAGAATAAGTATCTGCATTTCCATCAAGGTTTACAACAACAACACCAGCAAAAACAACACCTTTCATTCATAAGGCACCTTAAACATATTAGAATATCTGAAGGTGTTTACAGGAGCATTACATTACAAAGGACAGCACTGCACCACATCAACAGATTTTAAAAATTAATTTGTGGGACTCGCGGGTCGCTGGCTGGCCAGCATTTATTGTCCATCCCTAGTTGCCCTTGGAGGGCAGTTGAGATTCAACCACATTGCTGTGGCTCTGGAGTCACATGTCGGCCAGACCAGGTAAGGACGGCAGATTTCCTTCCCTAAAGGACATTAGTGAACCAGATGGGTTTTTCCGACAATCGACAATGGTTTCATGGTCACCAGTAGATTCTTAATTCCAGATATTAAGTCAGAGGATCTCAAGATTGTTTAAAGAGGTAGGTCTTAAGAAGCATCTTAATTTGATTTTGATTTCATTTATTATTGTCACATGTATTGGTATACAGTGAAAGATGCTGTTTCTTGCACGCTATAAAGACAAAACATACCTTACATAGAGAAGGAAAGGAGAGGGTACAGAATGTTGTGTTATGGTCACAGCTAGGGCGTAGAGAAAGATCAACTTAATATATGGTAGGTCCATTCATAAGTCTGATGACAGCAGGGAAGAAGCTGTTCTTGAGTCAGTTGTTACGTGACCTCAGACTTTTGTATCTTTCTCCTGACGGGAGAAGGTGGAAGAGAGTATGTCTGGGGTACAAGGGGTCCTTGATTATGGCTGCTTTTCTGAGGCGGCAAGAAGCATAGGCAGTGTCAGTGGGTGGGAGGCTGGTTTGCATAATGGACTGGGCTTCGTTCACAACCCTTCCTAATTTCTTACAGTCTTGGACAGAGCAGGAGCCATACCAAGCTGTGATACTTCCAGAAAGGATGGTTCTCTATGCTGCATCTGTAAAAGGAAGTTAGTCAAATAATGAGGCATAAGGAGGGAATTCCAGAGCACTGGAAGACATGGGCTGCCATAGTGGAGTGATTAAAATTGAGATGCTCAAGGGTGCATAGTGGCACAGTGGTTAGCACGGCTGCCTCACAGCGCCAGGGACCCGGGTTCAATTCTGGCCTTGGGTGACTGTGTGGAGTTTGCACGTTCTCCCAGTGTCTGTTTGGATTTCCTCCCGGTGCTCTGGTTTCCTTCCACAGTCCAAAGATGTGCAGATTAGGTGGATTAACCATGCTAAATTGCCCCGTAGTGTCCAAAGATGTGTAGGTTAGAGGATTAGCGGGATAAACATGTGGGGTAACGGGGATGAGGAGCTGGCCTGGGTAAGATGCTGTGTCGGAGAGTTGGTGCAGACTTGATCGGCCGAATGGCCTCCTTCTGCTCTGTAAGAATTCTATGATTCTAAGGGACCAGAATTAGAGGAGGCCAGATATCTCGGAGGGTTTGGGGCTTGAGGAGGCTACCAAGATGAGAAAGGGTTGGAGAAAGGGGAGCAAGGCCATGAAAGGATTAAACTGACAAGGGTGAGAATTTCCAAATCAATATTTATCACCCCAAAATTTCTCTGAAGATCTTCACACAATGAAGTATTTTTAAAGGGTCATGACTTTGGTTGATTTGCCCAACTAAAAGCCACGCCATGACAGAGACATCTTGAAATAGCAATGGAATAAATGATTTTTTTAAAATTTAGATTTTCTATTTTTTGCTGGTGTGAGCAATGCTGGTGGGTGCTGTCTCCACTCATTACCTCAGGATTAAGTTTCAGTCCATATAGTGTGGGACTGGAGTCACATGTGAAACCACATCAGGTAGTGTCAGGGGTCGCAGGACATGACAGAGGTGTTTGACAAAGAGAAAACCTTCATGGTGACTTTTTGATGCCAGTTACAAAATAATGAGACTTATTGAATTTGAGAAGCTTGTGCTGTGGATGGGATTTGAACTGATGGCCTTTTGGGTTGTTAGTGCGGTGATTATGGTACAAGGTCACCATAGCTCATTGTTAAGGGGAAAATGTTGGTGAAGATAGAAAGAACCCTTCCTTCCACATCTTCAAACAGTGCAGAGGGAGTCCAGGTCCACCCAAGTCTCAGTAATGTTTTGTTGTCGTTTCAGATGTGTTGTTACTGCTTGTTTCCATGGGCAACAGCCATGCAGGAAGGGAGAGATCAGGATAAATTATTGCTTAACTGATTGGACAAATGAGTCTTGACAGCGTCAGAGCAGGAAAACAAGGCTAACTTGGATTTTTAGAGAGGTCTGTAAAAAATAATTGAAATTATAATCAGTGGCAGAAGCAAGACAACGGATCTAAATAAAACACACAGGTAACTTTGAATGCACTGTTGAACATTTCTCTAGTGGACAGTGATGTTGGTCATTCTTGTATGGGGCTTGAGCTATTGTACAACAGGTAGAGCTTTTATTTACCAATAGTTAATCACACACTAGTGCAGGTTTGTCCAATCCATGGGGAGACATTTCGGTCCACAAAGCCGCTCTATTTGTCCCCCAGAGCGATTGTCATAAATGTCGGTAAGATGGCGCAGAGAGTTTCCTGATTTCTGCGGAGGACAGCTCCTCCAATCGCAATCTGTTTCTCTCCCACATTTACTGCTGATAGGGTCACTATTATGCGTATGGGAGAGGGGTGGGTGTGCACATAAAAGAGAGAGAGACACACACGTGTGTGCGTGTGTGTGAAAGACAGAGGGGTGAGTGTAGATGTGAGAGGGAGAGGCATGTACGTGTGAGAGAGATGGATGTGGATGTATGTGAAAGATAGAAAGAGGGGGGTGTGTGTGTATGAGAGACAGAGAAAGAGGTGTGTGTGTGTGTGAGAGAGAGAGAGAGAGAAATGTGTGTGTGTGTGAGAAAGTAGCGTGGATGTGTGTAAAAGACAGAGAGAGGGGTGAATGCATGTTTGTGAGCGAAGGGTGTGTGTGTGTGTGGGGTGAGTGTATGTGTGTGAGAGGGGGTGAGTGTATGTGTGAGAGAGAGGGGTATGTGTGTATGAGAGAGAGAGAGTGGTGTGTGTGTGAGAGAGAGGGGTGAGGGGAGGGGGAGAGTGTGTGCCTGGCTCATTCCCAGTCTCGGGGTTCTCATTCACTCCACATACCAACAGGCCCTCTCACGATGAGTGAGTGAGTGAGCAGGCTGAGAGTGGGAGTGAGCTGAACACCCACACTTGCAAACTTTCACACTCTCATGGTCATCTTTATTTATTAGTCATTTTGTTTAATTGTCAGTTTATTGTTGTGAAATGTTTTGCTCAGCAAGTTGTTTTTTTCATGCATCAGCTTTTAAAAAAAATCATGTTTAATATAGCGTCAGACCGTATCTTTCTGAAATTTACTCATTGCCCCCCCGAGTGTGAGCATAATTGAAATGTTGCCCTCCACATGGACAAGCCTGCAACTGTATAACCCACAGAATGAATGGCCTCTGTATTAACAAGCGGGGAGTTTCCAAACTTGCGGGCGGAGTTACGACCAGCAAATGTCATATTGTGGAGTTATCTCAATCATTTGTTTTAATTGGACAGGTTGCTGCCAGATTGATGGACAGGCTTAGCTCCCAGTCAGGTAGTGGGTACGCCAGACACAGCCAGGCATGCTCTTGCTGCATGGGAGGATACGGGGAGCAGTCCAACCCCCTCCCCATCCCAGCAAGGTGGTCAATCCCGGGCTGGCTCCAACTCTGAATCGTGGGGAGGGTCCAATCCCTGACCCCAGCACGGGTTCAATCCCCACTATTGATCGGTGAGTGGGTGGAGGGGCGGGGGAGGGGTTTGATGAGGGGCTATAATGCTAACTGTGGGACTGGGGGAAGTTGCTCCTGTTCCTCCTGGCCCACAAGCAGTGCTGAAAAGGCACTTAACTTCTCCCTGAAGCTGTCCGTATCTTCCTCGTGCTGTTGGGTTTATAAAGGTCTGGGATAAATGTGTTAGACAGGTTGAATGTGAGACTCCCGGCTTCATTGTAATATTTAGACTGCCAACCAGTCTCCTGGAGGTCCGGGGAGTTAAGGGTTGCCCTGCTTGATCCCTGTCCTGCATCCAGCTAAACTGGGAGTGGGGAGTTTGGGGCCGGGTTTGAGGTACTAACATTTTCCACACATCACCCAACTTGAGAACCCACATTTGTTTAAAATCCATTGGGTGGGTTTTCATTCAGCTCAGCTGTGGTCTCCTGCAGAGAGCCTACTCATGTTTCTTGTTCAGGTCACAGACTATTGGCCACATGAGCATCACATAAGAGGAAGGCTGTTACTTGAGGAATTCCATCAAGGAGGAAGAACATCTCCTGGGGGTCACTGAACCTTTCTGTGGTAAGTTCTTCCAATGTCAGCGGCCCTGTGCTGAATCACAAACATCCTCTGCTCCCTCACTGACATGACTGAGCTTCATGTATGATGATAGACAGTGAACATACGAACATACAGTTTAGGAGCTGAAGTCGGCCATTCGGCCCCTTGTCCCTGTTGGGTCATTTAATAAGATCATGGCTGATCGGTTTGTGTTTCTCATTCCAAATTCCCATCGACCCCCGATAACCTTTGTTTCCTTTGCCGAGCAAGGATTATCTACCTCTGCCTTAAAAATATTCAGTGACCCCCACCTTCATTGCCTTCTGAAAGAGGGAGTTCCAAAATCATAGAATCCCTACAGTGCAGAAGGAGACCACTCGGCCCATCGTGCCTGCACCTACTCAGCATTTTACCCAGGTAGGCACTCCCCCACCACCACCCACCCCCACCCAGCCCCATCTCCCACCCCCAGCCCCCCCTCCACTCAGCCCCACTCCTCCCCACCCCCACCGCCAACCACCCTCACCCACCCCCGCACCCCACCCCCCCACTCCCCCCCACTCCCCTCCACTCCCCCCCACTCCCTCCCACTCCCCCCATTCCACCCCCACTCCCCCCTCCTCCCCACTCCCCTCCACTCCCCCCACTCCCTCCCACTCCCGCCCATTCCACCCCCACTCCCCCCTCCTCCCCACTCCCCCCTACTCCCCCCTGATGCGCGACAATCAAGCACGAGGTACAAGGCTTCAGCTATTGAAGGCTTTTATTAGCAAACAATGGAACTAACTAACACGAGTACACCAATTCAGACTGGAGGGGTCCCGCCTGAGCAGAGGGTCTTATACCTCTCCCCAGGAGGCGGGGCCCGACCGGGATGTGCCATAACAACATCTACCACAGGTAAACACCCTAACCCAACAACATTATAACAACCCCCACAGTGGCAACACCCTAACCCAACAGTAACATTGGAATAACCCCACAGTGGTAACCAACGATGGTTCACCACATTCACCTCTCCTTTAAAAACAAAGGCCGGCGGGGTGCGAAAACAGGTCACATATATACAAAATTCACAAGTCCAGACGGTCTGGAGGACCGCACCGTCTCTGTGATCTCCTCAACACCGGTTGCGACACTGGAGCAGGTGCTTGCGGTGGCGTTCTCTCCAAAACAGCGTCCCTGTCCCCTCGAGGACTCCCGGGCCGGTTGACCCTGGTGAGGCGATGGTGCAGGGGATCCTAGAACCTTCTGTGGTGGCGCCGATCTCCGAGTCTCAGGCAAGCTGTACATGGGAGTATAACTGTTATGCACTGGTCCCGGTGCTGAGCGCGCCACGTCTGGGGAAGAAAGAAGTGAAAGGGGGTTCGTGACGGGGGGTATAGGAGCGACAGGAGTTGCTACGTCCCCTGCGGGCGCCAGGTCTCGAATCGAGACTGTGTCCTCTCGCCCGTCAGGATATGCCACATAGGCATACTGAGGGTTGGCGTGGAGGAGTTGGACCGGTTCGACCAAGGGGTCGGACTTGCGGGCCCTCACATGTCGCCGCAGAAGGACGGGTCCTGGGTATGTCAACCAGGCTGGTAAGGAGATCCCCGAGGACGACTTCCGAGGGAATGAGAACATCCTCTCGTGGGGAGTAGCATTGGTTGCCGTACACAGGAGGGAGCGAATGGAATGAAGCGCATTTGGAAGGACCTCCTGCCAACGGGAGACTGGAAGGCCCCTGGATTTCAGCGCCAGTAGGACAGCCTTCCAGACTGTAGCATTCTCCCTCTCCACCTGTCCGTTACCCCTAGGGTTGTAGCTCGTGGTTCTACTAGAGGCAATCCCGTATGAGAGCAGGAATTGCCTCAAGTCGTTACTCATGAACGACGAGCCCCTGTCGCTATGTATGTAGCAGGGGTACCCGAACAGGGTAAAAAGATCACTGAATGCCTTAATCACTGTGGCAGTCGACGTGTCCGCACAGGGGACAACAAACGGGAACCGGGAGTATTCATCTATTATATTGAGAAAATAGACATTCCGGTCCGTTGAGGGAAGAGGGCCCTTAAAATCTACACTCAGCCTCTCGAAGGGGCGAGTGGCCTTGACCAATTGTGCCCGGTCCGGTCGATAAAAGTGCGGTTTGCATTCCGCGCAAATCCGACAGCTTCTTGTTACTGACCTGACATCCTCCACCGAGTAGGGCAGGTTGCGGGCTTTTACGAAGTGGTAGAGTCGGGTGACTCCAGGATGGCACAGGTCATTGTGGAGGGCCTTCAAGCGGTCCTCCTGCATGATGGCGCATGTTCCGCACGAGAGGGCATCCGAGGGCTCATTGAGCTTCCCTGGACGATACATAATATCGTAATTATAGGTGGAGAGCTCAATTCTCCACTGCAAGATCTTATCATTCTTGATCTTGCCCCTCTGCGTGTTACTGAACATAAACGCCACGGATCGTTGATCCGTGATCAGGGTGAACCGCTTCCCCGCCAGGTAATGGCGCCAGTGTCTGATGGCCTCCACAATGGCCTGAGCCTCCTTCTCCACCGCTGAGTGCCGAATTTCGGGACCTTGAAGGGTGCGGGAAAAAACGCGTTGGGCCTGCCTGCCTGGTTTAGTGTGGCGGCCAGGGCGAAATCCGATGCATCACTTTCCACCTGAAAAGGGATGGATTCATCCACCGCGTGCATCGTGGCTTTCGCAATGTCGCTTTTCAAAGCCTTGAAGGCCAATTGGGCCTCCGGCGTGAGTGGGAAGGTCGTGGACTTGATGAGCGGACGGGCTTTGTCCGCGTAGTTGGGGACCCACTGCGCATAATATGAAAAGAAGCCGAGGCATCTCCTCAGTGCTTTTGTGCTAGCGGGCAAGGGAAGTTCAGTAAGGGGGCGCATACGGTCTGGATCAGGGCCGATGACCCCGTTTTCCACCACGTATCCAAGGATAGCTAACCTGCGCGTACGGAATACGCACTTCTCCCTGTTATAGGTCAGATTCAGGCGAGATGCAGTGCGCAGAAAGTTTTGGAGATTCGTGTCATGGTCCTGCTGGTCATGGCAGCAGATGGTGACGTTATCCAGGTACGGGAAGGTAGCCCGCAACCCGTTCTGGTCCACCATTCGGTCCATAGCACGCTGGAAGACCGAGACCCCATTGGTGACACCAAATGGAACCCTAAGAAACTGATATAGACGACCATCCGCCTCAAAAGC
Source organism: Mustelus asterias (assembly GCF_964213995.1). Lineage (NCBI taxonomy): Eukaryota > Metazoa > Chordata > Chondrichthyes > Carcharhiniformes > Triakidae > Mustelus > Mustelus asterias. The sequence continues at coordinate 30,334 of NW_027593336.1, forward strand.
CGTGTATTGTCGATCCTCTGGGCGGATGGGGAGTTGATGGTAGGCGGACTTAAGGTCTATGGTGGAGAACACCCGGTACTGCGCAATCTGATTGACCATATCAGATATGCGCGGGAGAGGATACGCATCCAGCTGCGTATAACGGTTAATGGTCTGACTGTAGTCGATGACCATCCGGGGTTTGTTCCCGCTCTTAACCACTACGACCTGCGCTCTCCACGGACTAGCACTTGGCTGTATGATCCCTTCTTTGAGGAGCCGCTGAACCTCAGATCTGATAAAGATCCAGTCTTCAGCGCTGTAACGCCTACTTTTAGTAGCAATGGGCTTGCAGCCTGGTACCAGATTCTTAAATAAAGAAGGTGTAGTGACCTTCAGTGTGGAAAGATTGCATGCGGGGCGCTTTGGGCAATTTGGAGGCTGCGGCTGATTCCCTACTGCCAGTGAAGGGAGTGGCCCACCGTACTGTAGGATCACACTCTTCATGTGGACCATAAAGTTTAGTCCGAGGAGAATTGGCGCGCAAAGGTGCGGCAACACAAGGAGCCTGTATCGCTCGTAAATTGTGCCCTGCACCTCTAGGGTTACCATACAACGTCCTTGGATCGGTACAGACCGGGACCGTGATGCCATGGAAATTGTCTGTTTGGCAGGTAGAACCCGGAGTCCACACCTTTTTGCAGTGTCAGGGTGAATAAAACTCTCGGTGCTCCCACTGTCAAACAGACAATACACAGTACGACCATTTACCTTGATGTTCATCATCGAACTGTCAAGCCTGTGATGCTTTGTCTGGTCCAGAGAGATCGACGCCACCGTTGGCCCCCGGGCGTCACTGCATGCAGCCGAGGTTGATACTGAGGACCCCTGCTGGTCGCTCCTGGTCGTCGTCGACCATGATGGCCACCCCCATGAATCGCATGTGGGCGAGGGCGCCAAGCGTAGCGACTCCTGGTGGTCATCCTCCTCCTCCGTCAGCCACGATGGCGCCGTCCTGGATTCGCACGTGGTCGGGCCTCGCGGGTACTGCGACGTCGAAGGAGCTTGTCTCCGCTCTGGAGGGTCACAGGCTGCACTGCCGTTCTTGGGCTTTGACCTGCAAACTTTAGCATAGTGCCCCTTTTTACCGCACTGACTGCAGATCGCCATTTTTGCAGGACACTGTTGCCGTGGATGCTTGGCTCCGCCGCAAAAATAGCATCGCTGGCCGCCTGGAGCTGCCGCCGTCGTCGGATCGATATGGGAGCGCGAGCCCGTGGGGCGAGGAGGGATTTGTGCTTGCTCCTGCCACGTTGTCTCCGCGTGGTCTTCGGGGTACAGAGCCAAGCTTTTCGACGCTGCCTCCAGCATCTCAGCCATCTCCATCGCTTGGGTCAAGTTGAGGTTCCCTTTCTCTAATAGCTTAAGCCGGATGTACGAGGACCCTACCCCTGCTACGAACGCATCTCGGGCGAGGTCGTACATATATTGCTCAGCCGACACATCTTTGCAGTCGCAGCCCCTGGCAAGCTGCAAGAGCTCATTGGCGTAGTCCTCCATGGTTTCGCCCGACTGCCGACGTCGTGTAGCGAGGAGGTAACGAGCGTGGATCTCGTTGGGTGGTCTCGTGTATCGTTTCTTCAAGAGCTCGATGGCCCTCGGGTAAGTGGTGGCCGCACGAATCGCAAGATGGACCGTGTCGCTTACCCTCGCGTGGAGGACCTGGAGTTTGTCGTCGTCCGTAGTAACAGCTGCAGAGGCTGCCAGGTAGTCCTCGAAACACTTCCACCAGTGGTCGAAGGTGTTAGCGGCACCGACCGCACGTGGGTCAAACATCAGACCCTCTGGTTTTAGTATTTGTTCCATACTCCCTTTACTGTCGAGAGTTTTATGTTTGCTAATAAAATTGATGCGCGACAATCAAGCACGAGGTACAAGGCTTCAGCTATTGAAGGCTTTTATTAACAAACAATGGAACTAACTAACACGAGTACACCAATTCAGACTGGAGGGGTCCCGCCTGAGCAGAGGGTCTTATACCTCTCCCCAGGAGGCGGGGCCCGACCGGGATGTGCCATAACAACATCTACCACAGGTAAACACCCTAACCCAACAACATTATAACAATCCCCACAGTGGCAACCCCCTAACCCAACAGTAACATTGGAATAACCCCACAGTGGTAACCAACGATGGTTCACCACACCCCCCATTCCCCCCACTCCCCCAACCACTCCCCCAACCACTCCTCCACCCACTCCCCCCACTCCCCCCACTCTCCCCCACCCCAATCCCTCACCCCCACTCCCCCACCCCCACTCTCCTACCCCCAATCACCCACCTCCTCTCCCCCACCCCTCTCCCCCACCCCACCCCGCCCATACCACACCCCCCTCACCACCTCCCCTCACCACCCCCCATCACCAACCCCCACTCCCCCTTACTCCCCCCCCCACTCTCCCCCCTACTCTCCCCCCCCACTCCCCCCCACTCCCCCCCACTGCCCCCCCACTAGACCTCCACTCACCCCCGCCCACTCCCCCCACTCCTTCCCCTCCCCCCACTGCCCCTACTCCCACCCCCACTCACCCCTCTCCCCACTCCATCCCCTCCCCCCACTCCCCCTTCCCCCTCCTCCCCACTCCCCCCCACTCCCCCCTCCCCCCACTCCCCCACCACTCCCTCCCCCACTCCCCCCCCACTCCACCCCCACACCCGCCCCCCACTCCCCCCCACACTCCCCCCCACTCTCCCCCCACTCCCCCACCCCCTCTCCCCCCCACCCCCAGCCCACCCCTACCACCCCCACCCCCCCTCACCACTCCCCTCACCACCCCCCTTACCACCTCCACTTGCCACCCCCTCACTCCCCCCCACTTCCCCCCACTCCCCTCCTCACTCCCCCTCCCCTCCCGCTCTCCCCTCCCCCTCTCCCCTCCCCTCCATTCCCCCTCTCCCCTCCCCTCCATTCCCCCTCTCCCCTCCTCTCCCACTCACCCCTCCCCTCCCCCCCACTTCCTCCCCCCCACTCCCTCCCCCACTCCCCCCGACCCCCACTTCCCCCTCCGTCCCCCCCCGCCCCCCCAACTCCCCCCCCGCCCCCCCCCGAGATGTGGTCTCACCAATATAACTGAAACATAACATCTTTACTTTGACGTTCAATTCCTCTCATGATAAAGGATAGCACTCCATTGGCCATCTTAACTACCCACTATAGCTGCATGCTACCATTTTGTGACTGCTGCACAAGAACACCCCGATCCCTCTACACCTTTGAATTTTGCAGCTGTTCTCCATTTAAGCAACTGTAATAACTTTGAAGGAGACTCGCTGTGGCTTCAAGTCATAAAGAGTTTATTACCAATGATAAATAGACATGTACAAACAAGGAACTGAATACATGATTCTCCGCTCTTCCCTGGCTCCAACTAAGGTTCCTCCCTGACCCAGGACACACGTCCTTGCACCCGATTGGCTCGCCTTCCCATGCTGCCTCTCCATAGGGACCAGCCCAGTCATGTGACTCTCAGCAATCGCCCCTTTAAAGTGGCCACGCTACCACAGTAACAGTTTGTTTTTTTAAATTCTTCCTGCCAAAGCGAACAGTTTTACAGTTTCCCACAGCTGGCAAACCAACCGACTGGACATGTCACCACAATCGGGCCTGATTCTGTTATATACAGATTTGTCAGCACAAGTCCCTCAATTATGATCAGGTGTGGAAAACTATCAGTCAGTCTGTTCCTCTGAGTGTTGTTCGTCATTAGAAGGTTGTTGACATGGACACCAGGAAGACTTGCTGCTCTCCTTCC
>NW_027593337.1:0-34098 GCF_964213995.1 Mustelus asterias
GACTTGGGAAGCTGTGAGATTGAGTGTGTTGGCAGGAAGGCGGGAAAAGCAGGAAATGATTTGAATGGAGAGAGGTTGCGGAAAGCTGAGGTACAGAGGGATCTGGAGTCCACGTACATGAATCGTAGAGTGAGTCGATACGGTGGGTGGGGTGGAGGACGGGACTTGGGGGAGACTCGGTCAGGGGAGAGGGGGGAGGGGGGACAGTACCCTGGAATGAAGGGTCCAAAGGGCTGAGGAAGTTTCCGGATGAATCTGTTATTGGTCAGAGCGGTTCATTGAAATTTTGCTTCTGTCTCTCCTCCCTCCCTTCTCCTTCCCCCCCTCCTTCCCCCCCCCCCCCCCCCCCCCCCCTTGTTTCCACCCCCCTTCCCTTCTCCCGTTGACAGTGTGATGGGGGTCTGGGCCCCGGCAGAGCGGCTCAGCTCCCGCCTCCGCCTGTCCACCGCTCTCCTACGGGATGCCGTGCAGCAGAGGTACCTGAGGGACAGCGAGCGGGAGAGGAGGCTCCATCTCCTCCTGGCAGGTGAGTGAACGCGCCCGCCGGCCCCCAGCGCTACCCCGCCCCATTAAAACGTAATGGCAGCAGAATGACGGCCATTTTGTGCACAGCAAGCTCCCACAAAGAGCCACCTCTCAGCGCTGCCCCCAGTCCAGCAGGATGCTGGGAACTCTCAGGTCCCTGGGATGTCCCAGAGTGCTTGGCGGCCGGTGAAGCCTGATGTCAGAAACGGGGCAACCATTTTGTGACAATTTGATTTTAGCAAGGACTTGCATGTTGGTCACAGGAGCCCAAGGAGAATTAACAAAGATGTGCAGGTTAGGTGGATTGGCCATGCTAAATTGCCCCTTAGTGTCCAAAGATGTGCAGGTTAGGTGGATTGGCCGTGCTAAATTGCCCCTTAGTGTCCAAAGATGTGCAGGTTAGGTGGATTGGCCGTGCTAAATTGCCCCTTAGTGTCCAAAGATGTGCAGGTTAGGTGGATTGGCCGTGCTAAATTGCCCCTTAGTGTCCAAAGATGTGCAGGTTAGGTGGATTGGCCGTGCTAAATTGCCCCTTAGTGTCCAAAGATGTGCAGGTTAGGTGGATTGGCCATGCTAAATTGCCCCTTAGTGTCCAAAGATGTGCAGGTTAGGTGGATTGGCCATGCTAAATTGCCCCTTAGTGTCCAAAGATGTGTAGGTTAGGTGGATTGGCCATGCTAAATTGTCCCTTAGTGTCCAAAGATGTGCAGGTTAGGTGGATTGGCCATGCTAAATTGTCCCTTAGTGTCCAAAGATGTGCAGGTTAGGTGGATTGGCCATGCTAAATTGTCCCTTAGTGTCCAAAGATGTGCAGGTTAGGTGGATTGGCCATGCTAAATGCACGGAGTTATCGGGATAACCGTAGGGAGGTGAGCCTGGGAAAGGTGCTCTTTCAGAGAGTTGGTGCAGACTCGATGGCCCGAATGGCCTCCTTCACACTGTAGGGATGCTATGCTTCTTGCTGCAGCTGTACAGGGACCTTGGTGAGATCCCATCCGGAGTGCTGGGCATATGTTTCGGTCTCCTTACTTCAGGAGGCCGTTCAGAGAAGGTTCACTGGGCCGATTCCTGGGATGAAGGGGTGTTTGTCGTCTTAGGACGATAGAATTCCTACAGTGCAGAAGGAGGCCATTCAGCCCATCGAGCCTGCACGGGCAACTATCCCACCCAGGCTCTATCTCTGCAACCCCGTGTATTTACCCTACCATTCCCCCGACACGAGGGTTAATTTACCATGGCCAACCCACCTAACCTGTACATCTTTGGACACTAAGGGGAAATTTAGCATGGCCAATCCACCTAACCTGCACATCTTTGGACACTAAGGGGCAATTTAGCATGGCCAATCCACCTAACCTGCACATGTTTGGACACTAAGGGACAATTTAGCATGGCCAATCCACCTAACCTGCACATCTTTGGACACTAAGGGACAATTTAGCATGGCCAATCCACCTAACCTATACATCTTTGGACACGAAGGGACAACTTAGCATGGCCAATCCACCTAACCTGCACATCTTTGGATACTAAGGGGCAATTTAGCATGGCCAATCCACCTAACCTGCACATCTTTGGACACTAAGGGACAATTTAGCATGGCCAATCCACCTAACCTGCACATCTTTGGACACTAAGGGACAATTTAGCATGGCCAATCCACCTAACCTGCACATCTTTGGACACTAAGGGACAATTTAGCATGGCCAATCCACCTAACCTCTACATCTTTGGACACGAAGGGACAACTTAGCATGGCCAATCCACCCAACCTGCACATCTTTGGACACTAAGGGGCAATTTAGCACGGCCAATCCACCTAACCTGCACATCTTTGGACACTAAGGGGCAATTTAGCATGGCCAATCCACCTAACCTGCACATCTTTGGACACTAAGGGACAATTTAGCATGGCCAATCCACCCAACCTGCACATCTTTGGACACTAAGGGGCAATTTAGCACGGCCAATCCACCTAACCTGCACATCTTTGGACACTAAGGGGCAATTTAGTATGGCCAATCCACCTAACCTGCACATCTTTGGACACTAAGGGACAATTTAGCATGGCCAATCCTCCCAACCTGCACATCTTTGGACACTAAGGGGCAATTTAGCATGGCCAATCCACCCAACCTGCACATCTTTGGACACTAAGGGGCAATTTAGCACGGCCAATCCACCCAACCTGCTCATCTTTGGACACTAAGGGACAATTTAGCATGGCCAATCCACCTCACGTGCACATCTTTGGCACTAGGGAGCAATTTTAGCATGGCCAATTCACCTAATCCACCCATCTTTGGACTGTGGGAGGAAATCAGAGCACCCGGAGGAAACCCGGGCAGACATGGGGAGGATGTGCAGACTCCACACAGACAGTGACCCGAGCCAGGAATCGGACCCGGGTCCCTGGCGCTGTGAGGCAGCAGCGCTAACCACTGTGCTACCGTGACGCCCATTTGAGGAAAGGTTGGATCAAATCGAGAAGTGGAAATATTGTTTTAATTTGTCCTCATTGCCAACAGTCCATCTCTGGAGACTGACGGACCCCGAGGGGAACGGAACATTCGCTGCCTGTGACCCCGAGACACTCAGTGACCTCCCCCACCATCTGGTATGAATCTTCGCTAAGTCCAAGCTTGGGGTGTGTCGGTTAGTACAGGCGTTTGAGAGTGAACTGACGCGCATGCAAGCGGGTGTGCAATGGTGGGTGAAAATACGGGGGCGTTAATGAGTAGAATTAACGTGCGCGGATCCGCAGTTCCCGAAAAGTGTCAGCACAGGTGGCCAAGGTGATTAAGAAGGCATATGGCACGCTTGCCTTCATTGGACAGGGCACTGGGTAGTGTTATGGTTCAGGTTAGAAACACCAAAGTATTTTATGAAGCCCGTCTGAATCATAAGTTTTGCATCTTGAATTTACCTGAGATCAGCATAGAACATAGAAAGCCACAGCACAAACAGGCCCTTCGGCCCACAAGTTGCGCTGATCATATCCCTACCTCTAGGCCTATCTATAGCCCTCAATCCCATTAAATCCCATGTACTCATCCAGAAGTCTCTTAAAAGACCCCAACGAGTTTGCCTCCACCACCACCGACGTCAGCCGATTCCACTCACCCACCACCCTCTGAGTGAAAAACGTACCCCTGACATCTCCTCTGTACCTACCCCCCAGCACCTTAAACCTGTGTCCTCTCGTAGCAACCATTTCAGCCCTTGGAAATAGCCTCTGAGAGTCTACCCTATCCAGACCTCTCAGCATCTTGTAAACCTCTATCAGGTCACCTCTCATCCTTCGTCTCTCCAGGGAGAAGAGACCAAGCTCCCTCAACCTATCCTCATAAGGCATGCCCCCCAATCCAGGCAACATCCTTGTAAATCTCCTCTGCACCCTTTCAATGGCTTCAACATCTTTCCTGTAATGAGGTGACCAGAACTGCGCGCAGTACTCCAAGTGGGGTCTAACCAGGGTCCTATAAAGCTGCAGCATTATCTCCCGACTCCTAAACTCAATCCCTCGATTAATGAAGGCTAGTACGCCGTACGCCTTCTTGACCGCATCCTCCACCTGCGAGGCCGATTTAAGAGTCCTATGGACCCGGACCCCAAGGTCCTTCTGATCCTCTACACTGCTAAGAATGGTACCCTTCATATTATACTGCTGCTTCATCCCATTGGATCTGCCAAAATGGATCACTACACACTTATCCGGGTTGAAGTCCATCTGCCACTTCTCCGCCCAGTCTTGCATTCTATCTATGTCTCGCTGCAACTTCTGACATCCCTCCAAACTATCCACATCCCCCATGGTCGGCTTATGATGAAAGTAAGGAGGTGTGGGATAGAGGGAAAGTTGGCCGATTGGATAGGCCGATTGGATAGGTAACTGGCTATCTGATCGAAGACAGAGGGTGGTGGTGGATGGAAAATTTTAGGACTGGAGGCAGGTTGCTAGCGGAGTGCCGCAGGGATCGGTGCTTGGTCCTCTGCTCTTTGTGATTTTTATTAAGACTTAGAGGAGGGGGCTGAAGGGTGGATCAGTAAATTTGCTGATGACACCAAGATTGGTGGAGTAGTGGATGAGGTGGAGGGGCTGTTGTAGGCTGCAAAGAGACATAGATAGGATGCAAAGCTGGGCTGAAAAATGGCAAATGGAGTTTAACCCTGATAAATGTGAGGTGATTCATTTTGGTAGGACAAATTTAAATGTGGATTACAGGGTCAAAGGTAGGGTTCTGAAGACTGTGGAGGAACAGAGAGATCTTGGGGTCCATATCCACAGATCTCTAAAGGTTGCCACTCAAGTGGATAGAGCTGTGAAGAAGGCATATAGTGTGTTAGCTTTTATTAACAGGGGGTTGGAGTTTAAGAGCCGTGGGGTTATGCTGCAACTGTACAGGACCTTGGTGAGACCACATTTGGAATATTGTGTGCAGTTCTGGTCACCTCACTATAAGAAGGATGTGGAAGCGCTGGAGAGAGTGCAAAGGAGATTTACCAGGATGCTGCCTGGTTTGGAGTGTCGGTCTTATGAGGAAAGGTTGAGGGAGCTGGGGCTGTTCTCTCTGGAGCGGAGGAGATTGAGGGGAGACTTAATAGAGGTTTATAAAATGATGAAGGGGATAGATCGAGTGAACGTTCAAAGACTATTTCCTCGGGTGGATGGAGCTATTACAAGGGGGCATAACTATAGGGTTCATGGTGGGAGATATAGGAAGGATATCAGAGGTAGGTTCTTCACGCAGAGAGTGGTTGGGGTGTGGAATGGACTGCCTGCAGTGATAGTGGAGTCAGACACTTTAGGAACATTTAAGCGGTTATTGGATAGGCACATGGAGCACACCAGGATGGTAGGGAGTGGGATAGCTTGATCTTGGTTTCAGATGAAGGTCGGCACAACATCGTGGGCCGAAGGGCCTGTTCTGTGCTGTACTGTTCTATGTTCTATAACACCACCTACCTTGGTGTCGTCAGCAAACTTACCAACCCATCCCTCCACTTCCTCATCCAGGTCATTTATGAAAATGACAAACAGCAAGGGTCCCAGAACAGATCCCTGGGGCACTCCACTGGTCACTGACCTCCATGCAGAGGTCAGTATTTTATAAAGCCCGTCTGAATCATAAGTTTTGCATCTTGAATTTACCTGGGATAAGCATGAGATGCTTCACTTCAGGTGTCGTGGGTTTTAGAACCATAGAAAATAACAGCTCAGAAACAGGCCTTTTGGCCCTTCTTGTCTGTGCCGAACCATTTTTTGCCTAGTCCCACTGACCTGCACTTGGACCATATCCCTCCACACCCCTCTCATCCATGAACCCGTCCAAGTTTTTCTTAAATGTTAAAACTTACCAACAGTGGTCGCCTCACTTTAGGAAGGATGTGGAAAAGATTGAAAGGGTGCAGGGGAGATTTACAAGGATGTTGCCTGGATTGAGTGGCATGCCTTATGAGGATAGGCTGAGGGAGCTCGGTCTTTTCTCCTTGGAGAGACGAAGGATGAGAGGAGACCTAATAGAGGTGTATAAGATGTTGAGAGGCATAGATCGGGTGGACTCTCAGAGGCTTTTTCCCAGGGTGGAAATGTCTGCTACGAGAGGACACAGGTTTAAGGTACTGGGGGGTAGGTACAGGGGAGATGTTAGGGGGAAGTTTTTCACACAGAGGGTGATGGGCGAGTGGAATCGGCTGCCGTCAGGGGTGGTGGAGGCGAACTCAATAGGGTCTTTTAAGAGACTCCTGGATGAGTACATGGAGCGTAATAGGATGGAGGGTTATAGGTAGGTCTAGAAGGTAGGGATGTGTTCAGCACAACTTGTGGGGCCGAAGGGCCCGTTTGTGCTGTAGTTTTTCTATGTTCTACTTTATCCGGCAGCTCATTCCACACTCCCACCACTCTCTGCGTGAAGAAGCCCCCCCTAATATTCCCTTTAAACTTTTCTCCTTTCACCCTTAACCCATGCCCTCTGGGTTTTTTTCTCCCCTAGCCTCAGTGGAAAAAGCCCGCTTGCATTCACTCTATCTATACCCATCAAAATCTTATACACCTCTATCAAATCTCCCCTCAATCTTCTACGCTCCAGGGAATAAAGTCCCAACCTATTCAATCTCTCTCTGTAACTCATCTTCTCAAGTCCCGGCAACATCCTTGTGAACCTTCTCTGCACTCTTTCAACCTTTCAGCTTTAATAACTTGTGTACTGAAGTCGGTAAAACTACCTCTGAGGCTGGTATGAGTCAAAATAGAGTAGGCTTTATTCTCTCAAGCTTGCGGGAGAACCTGACCTCTTGAAAGCGGAAGCCAAAGTTCTCCCTGAACACAAGAAGCGTGGACCTTTGTACATCAGGGTTCCCAATACAAGTCATGAAGCAAAGTCCAGTTAACAGTCCTTGATCATAAATTATAGTTCCTTTAACAGCTTCTGATACACTCTGGTTTATGGTTAGAGACTATCTGGTATCCTTGGGTCATAAAGCACAATTCTCCTGGTAGTTGTTGTCAAGATGCAACCTCTGGTCCCCCTGCTCTTCCCGCGGCCTTTCCTTTGAAGTGACTGTGTGCGATTGCAGCTGTCCCAGTGGGAGTCCTCCTTCAAACGGCCATTCTCACACTCTACCATTTGGTAGCTGCTTCCTTTGTTTAAATCATACACAAGCCTACGGGAAAAGTAAGACTTACAACCCAACATCTATATTTAACTGTCTGTTTTATCAGAATGATATAAACAAGCGAGGGAGCCACGAACAAATGGCTTATACTACTACCAGGAGCAATATAAACAAAGGGGAGACTAGCCATAAGGAAGGGTTATGTTTGTGATACATTCCAGGTACAAAGTTCAACCTTTTCGGTACATAAGAACATAAGAAATAGGAGCAGGAGTAGGCCATCTAGCCCCTCGAGCCTGCCCCGCCATTCAACAAGATCATGGCTGATCTGAAGCGAATCAGTTCCACTTACCCGCCTGCTCCCAATATCCCCTAATTCCCTTATCGATCAGAAAACTATCTACCCGTGATTTAAACATATTCAATGAGGAAGCCTCCACCACTTCAATGGGCAGAGAATTCCAGAGATTCACCACCCTCTGAGAGAAGAAGTTCCCCCTCAACTCTGTTCTGAACCTCCCCCCCCCCCCCCCCCCCCCCTTATTTTGAGGCTGTGCCCTCTAGTTCTGGTTTCCCTTCTAAGTGGAAAGAATCTCTCCACCTCTACCCTATCCAGCCCTTTCATTATCTTATATGTCTCTATAAGATCACCCCTCATCCTTCTAAACTCCAACGAGTACAGACCCAATCTGTTTAATCTCTCCTCCTAAGCTACACCCCTCATCTCCGGTATCAACCTGGTGAACCTTCTCTGCACTCCCTCCAAGGCCAATATATCCTTTCGCAAATAAGGGGACCAAAGGACTTCAAAGGTACAAAATACATTGAGTACAAAAAAAAACATTAACCCTTTCCCTTCTTCAGGACAAAATTGGAACGGGGGCAAGCGAAGTATTGCTTTACTTTTGGTGGATTGTCCGTGGTAAATTGTCCCTTCGTGTCCAAAGATGTTCAGGTTAGGTGGATTGGCCATGCTGAATGCATGGGATTACAGGGATAACTGTAGGGAGGTAAGCCTGGGTAAGATGCTCTTTCAGAGAGTTGGTGCAGACTCGATGGGCCAAATGGCTATAATCTTCTGACAATTATTTAACTTTAAGTTTCCCAATTGTTTGTAACCTAACTTTCCACACAGGTGTGATTCAAGTATAACCCACGAAGGAGCTTTTATCAAACAAACTTTATTTCAGAATGTAGTTAACATGTATAGTAAGTATTAGGCATTTGACAAAGCCCCTCATGGCAGGTTGGTTAAGAAGGTTAAGGCACATGGGATACAAGGAGAGGTGGCTAGATGGGTGGAGAACTGGCTTGGCCACAGGCACAGTAAGAAGTCTCACAACACCAGGTTAAAGTCCAACAGGTTTATTTGGTAGCAAATACCATAAGCTTTCGGAGCAATGCTCCTTCATCAGATGGAGTGGAAATCTGCCACTCTAGTGGTGTTCCGCAGGGCTCTGTACTGGGACCTCTGCTATTTGTGACATATATAAATGATTTGGAAGAAGGTGTAACTGGTGTAATCAGCAAGTTTGCGGATGACACGAAGATGGCTGGACTTGCGGATAGCGATGAACATTGTCGGACAATACAGCAGGATATAGATAGGCTGGAAAATTGGGCGGAGAAATGGCAGATGGAATTTAATCCAGATAAATGTGAAGTGATGCATTTTGGAAGAACTAATGTAGGGGGGAGTTATACAATAAATGGCAGAGCCATCAAGAGTATAGAAACACAGAGGGACACAGAAACACAGCAAGTCCACAAATCCTTGAAGGTGGCAGCACAGATGGAGAAGGTGGTGAAGAAGGCATATGGTATGTTTGCCTTTATAGGACGGGGTATAGAGTATAAAAGCTGGAGTCTGATGATGGAGTTGTATAGAACGCTGGTTAGGCCACATTTGGAATACTGCGCCCAGTTCTGGTCGCCGCACTACCAGAAGGACGTGGAGGCGTTAGAGAGAGTGCAGAGAAGGTTTACCAGGATGTTGCCTGGTATGGAGGGTCTTAGCTATGAGGAGAGATTGGGTAAACTGGGCTTGTTCTCCCTGGAAAGACGGAGAATGAGGGGAGACCTAATAGAGGTGTACAAAATTATGAAGGGGATAGATAGGGCGAACAGTGGGAAGCTTTTTCCCAGGTCGGAGGTGACGATCACGAGGGGTCACAGGCTCAAGGTGAGAGGGGCGAGGTATAACTCAGATGTCAGAGGGACGTTTTTTACACAGAGGGTGGTGGGGGCCTGGAATGCGCTGCCAAGTAGGGTGGTGGAGGCAGGCACGCTGGCATCGTTTAAGACTTACCTGGATAGTCACATGAGCAGCCTGGGAATGGAGGGATACAAACGATTGGTCTAGTTGGACCAATGAGCGGCACAGGCTTGGAGGGCCGAAGGGCCTGTTTCCTGTGCTGTACTGTTCTTTGTTAGAAAATTAATGAAAACTTATATCAATTACGAACCAGAAGCAAACAATCATGATAATGTATAACCTTTAATGAATATATATAAGCTTGTTCCAGTTAAATCCAAAACCTCCCATAGACCAAAGACCCGTTTTACAGGTTTAACACAGCACAGACTAATGTTCACGTGATACTGAGATCGAGGCCCGTTAGTTGAATTCTGCAGTCAAATGTTTTTGAGACTCAGAACAGTTTAAAGACAAGACAGCTTTCCAAAACACCAGAGACGTTCTGGTCCATCCCCCAACATCCACAGGTTTTCACCCTTCAGGAAGACAAGATCTTGTTTTCAGTGAGGCAACAGAATTTTCAAAACAACAAGGAGAGAGGGAAAACATTTCTTTTTGGCTTGCTGTCCCTTCTAAAACTAAAATCTCAATCCTACAGCTCCAAACTGGAATCCCTGTCACCTGAGCTGTCCACAGCTTATTTTCTCTTCCAAACAATGACATCACCTAAGGCTGTGAGCATGAATTTTAAAAAAACTCTTACAGGGACACTGACATCACACGTACAAGAGTTGGGAAATCATGTTGCAGCTGTATAAAACCTCGGTTAGGCCGCATTTGGAGTATTGAGTGCAGTTCTGGTCGCCACACTACCAGAAGGATGTGGAAGCGTTGGAGAGGGTGCAGAGAAGGTTCACCAGGATGTTGCCTGGTCTCGAGGGTGTTGGCTATGAGGGGAGGTTGGATAAACTAGGATTGTTTTCACTGGAAAGACAGAGGCTGAGGGGAGACCTGATAGAGGTCTACAAAATGATGAGAGGCGTAGACATGGTGGACAGTCGGAGGCTTTTTCCCAGGGTGGAAGCGTCAATGACAAGGGGGGCACAGGCTCAAAGTGAGAGGGGGAAAGTTTAAGGGAGATGTGTGCGGGGGAAGTTTTCCACGCAGAGAGTGGTGGGTGCCTGGAACGCGCTGCCAGAGGAGGTGGTGGAAGCAGGCACATTAGCAACACTTAAGAGGCATCTGGATGGGTAGATGAATAGGGAGGGAATAGAGGGATAGGGACCGAGTAAGGACAGAAGGTTTGTTTTGAGTTGAGGCGTCATGGTCGGCACAGACTTGGAGGGAGGGCCGAAGGGCTTGTTCCAGTGTTGTACTTTTCTTTGTTCTTTATAATAATGTGAGTACAACTATGCAGCATGAGTCAGTGTCCGGGTGAGAGTCCGCAAGATGCTGTTTTGCGTGTACATTTCTGAGACTGTACGCGAGAGGCTAGTATATGCACGATAATGAGAGTATATAGGATGGGAAGAGTGTACACAAGACATTGGTGGTGTACAAGAGGGAGAGTGTACATGAGACACTGGGGGGTGGTCAGTAGGGTGTACATGAGATACTGGGTGTGTACAATAGGAGTATGCATGAGATACTGGGAATGTACAATAGAGAGAGTGTACATGAGAGACTGTGGGGTGTACAATGGGGAGAGTGCACATGACATACTGGGGCTGTACAATAGGGAGAGTGTACAAGAGATACTGAGGGGGTGTACATTAAGGAGAGTGTACATGAGATTCTGGGGGATGTACAGTAGGGAGAATGTACCTGAGACACTAGGGTATAGAATAGGGAGAATGTACATGAGATACTGGGGTTGGACATACCAAATTTCCTTAGCCTCCAGAGAACATAGAACATAGAAAAACTACAGCACAAACAGGCCCTTCGGCCCACAAGTTGCGCCGGTCATGTCCCTACCTACCTAGGCTTATATATAGGCCTACCTATAACCCTCAATCCTACTAAGTCCCATGTACTCATCCAGACGTCTCTTAAAAGACCCTGTCGAGTTTGCCTCCACCACTGACGGCAGCCGATTCCACTCGCCCACCACCCTCCGAGTGAAAAACTTCCTCCTAACATTTCCCCTGTACCTACCCCCCAGCACCTTAAACCTGTGTCCTCTCGTAGCAACCATTTCCACCCTGGGAAAAAGCCTCTGAGAGTCCACCCGATCTATGTCTCTCAACATCTTATATACCTCTATTAGGTCTCCTCTCATCCTTCGTCTCTCCAAGGAGAAAAGACCGAGCTCCCTCAGCCTATCCTCATAAGGCATGCCACTCAATCCAGGCGACATCCTTGTAAATCTCCTCTGCACCCTTTCAATAATTTCTACATCCTTCCTGTAATGAGGCGACCAGAACTGAGCACAGTACTCCAAGTGGGGTCTGACGAGGGTCTTGTGTAGCTGCATCATTATCCCCGGACTCCTAAACTCAATCCCTCGATTGATGAAGGCCAGCACACCATACGCCGCCTTAACCAAGCGGGAGAGTGTACATGAGACACTGGGGGGGTGGTCAATAGGATGTACATGAGATACTGGGAATGTACAATAAGAAGAATGTACATGAGATACTGGGGAGTGTACATTAGGGAGAGTGTACATGAGATACTGGGGGGTGTACAGTAGGGAGAGTGTACATGAGACACTTGGGTATAGAATAGGGAGAATGTACATGAGATACTGGGGGGTGTACATTAGGGAGAGTGTACATGAGATACTGGGGGGTGTACAGTAGGGAGAGTGTACATGAGACACTCGGGTATAGAATAGGGAGCATGTACATGAGATACTGGGGTCGGGCATGCCAAATTTCCTTAGCCTCCGGAGAAAGTAGAGGCATTGGTGGGCTTTCTTAATTGTAGCGTTGGCGTGGAGGAACCAGGATTGTTGGTGATCTGGACCTAAGGGGGACCATATTGGCAGACATTTTGACAAAGCCAATGTGCCCGTGGCTCGGGTACCAATCCAGGGATGAGGACCTTTGTGGTCCTGCCTCATAATTTGGTGACCGGATCTTCACACTGACTGTTCAGAACCTCCTCCTCGGGGGAGAGATGTTGGGATGTGGGTGAGGTTTTGGCCTCTGCTGTTTGGGCGTCTGGATTCCTTTTTGACTATTTTTTTCCTCTCCCATTGCAGATCCTGTCAGGGGAGGTTACTCGCTTCAGTTCCCTCCTCACCAACTTACACTTCTCATCACTCCATGTGCGTCTCGGAATGCTGCCGCAGCTCTGCGCGACCTTCAACCTCTACCGTGAGTTCCTTCCCTTCCCTCCCTCCCGTGGAGTCTGCACATTCTCCCCGTGTCTGCGTGGGTTTCCTCCTGCTGCCTCCCACAGTCCAAAGATGTGCAGGTTAGGTGGATTGGCCGTGCTAAATTGCCCCTTAGTGTCCAAAGATGTGTAGGTTAGGTGGATTGGCCATGCTAAATTGCCCCTTAGTGTCCAAAGATGTGTCGGTTAGGTGGATTGGCCATGCTAAATTGCCCCTTAGTGTCCAAAGATGTGCAGGTTAGGTGGATTGGCCATGCTAAATTGCCCCTTAGTGTCCAAAGATGTGCAGGTTGGGTGGATTGGCCATGCTAAATTGCCCCTTAGTGTCCAAAGATGTGCAGGTTAGGTGGATTGGCCGTGCTAAATTGCCCCTTAGTGTCCAAAGATGTGCAGGTTAGGTGGATTGGCCGTGCTAAATTGCCCCTTAGTGTCCAAAGATGTGCAGGTTAGGTGGATTGGCCATGCTAAATTGCCCCTTAGTGTCCAAAGATGTGCAGGTTAGGTGGATTGGCCATGCTAAATTGCCCCTTAGTGTCCAAAGATGTGCAGGTTAGGTGGATTGGCCATGCTAAATTGTCCCTTAGTGTCCAAAGATGTGCAGGTTGGGTGGATTGGCCATGCTAAATTGCCCAGAGGAAACCCACACAGACACGGGGAGAAAGTGCAAACTCCACGCAGCCAGTGACCCGAGGCCAGGATCGAACCTGGGTCCCTGGCCGTGGGAGGCAGCAGTGCCAACCACGGGTGCCATTTGTAGCAAGCGTGAAGGAGCCATGTTCTGAGTGCGACTGATTATCTTCAATTGGTTGATAGTGCAGCAATTGACGCACTCAGGATTGTCCGGGCAGTGCTGCCCAGTCATACCGCGGAACTCCTCACCTCATTGCGCTGTGCGGGCAGCTTCATTGGGTGTCCTGGCGCCCAATGGGATTGCGGCTGAACTTCCTTGGCCAATATTGTCGAGTTTAACGTGCAAGGGGGGGGAAAGAAGGGGGGGGAAATTTTAAAATAATAATTCCCCCTTTCTTTATCCAGACGCAGGGAGTCAGGGCGCCCTCTCGGAGGTCAGCCCTTACCGGGACTTTGTCTTCGCCAACACGCCCGTCCTGTCCCGGGACCCCATCCTATTCTGGCAGCAGGCCCTAAACCAACCTGACGACTCGCCCGTCTGCGCGCAGGCCCGCCAACTGGTGCTGGCCGATGGTGGAGGACCCGGCCAGCCGTCTGAGAAGATGCCGGAGGGCTTCCGTCTCGTTGAGTGGACCAATAAGCCACAGGCTGCGGCCCAGACTGAGGGGTGAGTGAATTTCTTCTACTGTCGGGGCTCGGGTTTGGGGGGGTGGGGGGGTGCAGGGTTTTGGGGGGGCTGGGGGTAGGCTTAGGTGCCTGAGGTAGGGTGTGGGAGGAGGCCTCAGTGGGAGTATCACTTTTATTATACAGCTTTTAATTTGAACACCTTCCAAGCATTCCAGTTTACTGGGACGAACCAGGACAGTAATTCAATTATTTCTTTATTTAACACTTCTAATACCAACTCGAACATCAACAGTTGCAACTCATTAACTCCTTCCTGAACTTTAACTCAAACTGAACATCAACTTTCCACTGAACTTTAACTCTTAAACTGCACTTTAACTTTTACTGAACATCAGTTTTAGCTATTTAACTGAGCATAGATACTACCGAGTTTAGGAAAACCTTGGTCAAGAAATATCCCCGATGCAGAATCTATCTCCTCCTTCTCAGAAGCATCCTTCAGGGCACAGATCTTCTTGCAATGGTTGGTCTCTTTGAGCTATTGCTGCCAAACAAAGGCTCGTATGTCTCTCTATCCACAATGCTTCACTTGCTTCTGGAAGATTCTGTCCTCCAACCAACTGTGTAACCAGAAACTGATCGCATAGCTCGAACATCCAATGAGTCCAAAGATGTGGAAGTTGGGTGAATTGGCCATGCAAAAGGTGAAGGCGGGAAAGTCTGTACGAAACCAGTAGAAATGGCAGAGGTGCTTAATGAGTATTTTGCCTCAGTTTTCACGGAGGAAAAGGACCTGGGTGGATGTACTGCAGGGTTGCGGTGGACTGAAAAGATTATGTGAACTTTAAGAAAGAGGTTGTGCTGGAATCTTTGAATGGCATCAAGATAGATAAGTCGCCGGGTCCGAATGGGATGTACCCCAGGTTACTGTGGGAGGCGAGGGAAGAGATTGCAGAGTCCCTGGCGATGATCTTTGCGTCGTCGATGGAGACGGGAGAGGTGCCGGAGGATTGTGGATGTGGTTCCTATTTTCAAGAAGGGGAATAGGGATAGCCCAGGAAATTACCGACCGGTGAGTCTAACCTCAGTGGTTGGTAAGCTGATGGAGAAGATCCTGAGGGACAAGATTTATGAGCATTTAGAGAGGTTTGGTATGCTCAAGAATACTCAGCATGGCTTTGTCAAAGGCAGATCGTGCCTTACAAGCCTGGTGAAGTTCTTCAAAAATGTGACTAAACACATTGACGAAGGGAAAGCAGTAGATGTGGTTTATATGGATTTTAGCAAGGCGTTCGATAAGGTCCTCCATGCAAGGCTTCTAGAAAAAGTGAGAGGGCATGGGATCCAAGGGGCTGCTGCCCTGTGGATCCAGAACTGGCTTGCCCAAAGGAGGCAGAGAGTGGGTATAGATGGGTCTTTTTCGAATTGGAGGTCGGTCACCAGTGGAGTGCCCCAGGGATCTGTTCTGGGACCCTTGCTGTTTGTCATTTTCATAAATGACCTGGATGAGGAAGTGGAGGGATGGGTTGTTAAGTTTGCCGACGACACGAAGGTTGGTGGGGTTGTGGATAGTCTGGAGGGATGTCAGAAGTTACAGAGGGACATAGATAGGATGCAAGACTGGGCGGAGAAGTGGCAGATGGACTTCAACCCAGATAAATGCGTAGTGGTCCATTTTGGCAGGTCAAATGGGATGAAGGAGTACAATATAAAGGGAAAGACTCTTAGTACTGTAGAGGATCAGAAGGACCTTGGGGTCCGGGTCCATAGGACTCTAAAATCGGCCCCGCAGGTGGAGGAGGTGGTTAAGAAGGCGTATGGTGTGCTGGCCTTTATCAATGGTGGGATTGAGTTTAGGAGTCCGGGGATAATGATGCAGCTATATAAGACCCTCATCAGACCCCACGTGGAGTACTGTGCTCAGTTCTGGTCGCCTCATTACAGGAAAGATGTGGAAAAGATTGAAAGGGTGCAGAGGAGATTTACAAGGATGTTGCCTGGATTGAGTGGCATGCCTTATGAGGATAGGCTGAGGGAGCTCGGTCTTTTCTCCTTGGAGAGATGTAGGATGAGAGGAGACCGAATAGAGGTATATAAGATGTTGAGAGGCATAGATCAGGTGGAGTCTCAGAGGCTTTTTCCCAGGGTGGAAATGTCTGCTACGAGAGGACACAGGCTTAGGGTGCTGGGGGGTAGGTACAGGGGAAATGTTAGGGGTAAGTTTTTCACACAGAGGGTGGTGGGTGAGTGGAATCGGCTGCCGTCAGTGGTGGTGGAGGCAAACTCAATAGGGTCTTTTAAGAGACTCCTGGATGAGTACATGGAGCTTAATAGGATGGAGGGTTATAGGTCGGTCTAGAAGGTAGGGATGTGTTCGGCACAACTTGTGGGGCCGAAGGGCCTGTTTGTGCTGTAGTTTTTCTATGTTTCTATGTAAAACTCTCCCTCAGTGTACCTGAACAGGCACCGGAGAGTGGTGACTAGGGGATTTTCACAGTAACTTCATTGTAGTGTGAATGTAAGGCTACTTGTGATGAATAAATAAACTTTACTCTCCTTTACTTGAAATTACTTGCGAACAATGCCATTACACTTGGTTCATTTGACATGTCCCATACAGAGCAGCCATATAAATCGAAGCCACGCTGTCTTGGTCAGTGTAAACAACTTCCCTTACCTGGCCAACACAGGAGGTTTCAGATCACAGCTCCCAGACCAGAGCCTCTTTACGACCTTGCATCTATAAATTGACTAAAATTCCCAGCATGCTTCACTCTCCGCCAGAAAAGCCATTTTAAAGCTACTACTGCCATTATTGTTGTTAAATTATTGTTGCGGCCGTTCTTCCGCAGTCCACACACCCAATTCCGAGCACCGCACTTGAGGAAGGACGTCAAGTCCTTGAAGAGGGCCTGGAGGAGGATTAACATAGAAAGTAGGTGCAGGAGTAGGCCATTCAGCCCTCCGAACCTGCAGCACCATTCAATATGACCATGGCTGAGCATGCACTTTCAGTATCCCACTCCCACTTTCTCTCCATACCCTTTGATCCCTTTAGTCACAAGGGCCATATCTTACTGCAGTTATACAGGGCCTTGATGAGGCCGCACCTTGAGTATTGTGTGCAGTTTTGGTCTCCTAGTGTGAGGAAGGACATTGTTGCGATTGAGGGAGTCCAGCGAAGGTTCATCAGACTGATTCCCAGAACGGCAGGACTGACGTATGAAGAGAGACTGGATCTGCTGGACTTGTACTCAGTGGAATTTAAAAGGGGTCTTGGGCAGTGAATGGGTTGTGGACAAAGCCCAGTCCGTCACGCAAACCAGCCTCCCATCCACTGACTCTGTCTACACTTCCCGCTGCCTCGGAAAAGCAGCCGGCATAATCAAGGATCCCACGCACCCCGGACATTCTCTCTTCCACCTTCTTCCATCGGGAGAAAGATACAAAAGTCTGAGGTCACGCACCGACCGACTCAAGAACAGCTTCTTCCCTGCTGCTGTCAGACTTTTGAATGGACCTACCTCGCATTAAGTTGATCTTTCTCTACACCCTAGCTATGACTGTAACACTACATTCTGCACTCTCTCCTTTCCTTCTCTATGAACGGTATGCTTTGTCTGTACAGTGCGCAAGAAACAATACTTTTCACTGTATCCCAATACATGTGACAATAAATCGAATCAAAGAACAGGCGCTGGAGTGTGGCGACTAGGGGATTTTCACAGTAACTTGATTGCAGTGTTAATGTAAACCTACCTGTAACGCTGAACTCTGTCACACCCCCTGACCCGGGCCAGAGTGAGCCACAGCTGGGGGTGAGACTGAGGAGTAGAGAATGATGTCGGGGGGGGGGGGGGGGGGGGGTGGGATATTCAGAGATTATCACCTTGCCTTCGCTTGCTGACCTGTCTCGTTTGTTCCTTCCTAAACCCCCCAAAAAAACCTTTCCCCCCTCCCCCTCTTTCCCCCTCCCCCTCTTTCCCCCTCCCCCTCTTTCCCCCTCCCCCTCTCTCCCCCCTCCCCCCTCCCCCTCTCTCCCCCCCTCTCTCCCCCCTCCCCCTCTCTCCCCCCTCCCCCTCTCTCCCCCCTCCCCCTCTCTCCCCCCTCCCCCTCTCTCCCCCCTCCCCCTCTCTCCCCCCTCCCCCTCTCTCCCCTCCCCCTCTCTCCCTCCCCTCTCTCCCCCCTCCCCCCCTCTCCCCCTCCCCCTCTCTCCCCCTCCCCCTCTCTCCCCCCTCCCCCCTCTCTCCCCCCTCCCCCCTCTCTCCCCCTCCCCCCTCTCTCCCCCCTCCCCCCTCTCTCCCCCCTCCCCCCTCTCTCCCCCCTCCCCCCTCTCTCCCCCCTCCCCCTCTCTCCCCCCTCCCCCCTCTCTCCCCCCTCCCCCCTCTCTCCCCCCTCCCCCCTCTCTCCCCCCTCCCCCCTCTCTCCCCCCTCCCCCCTCTCTCCCCCCTCCCCCCTCTCTCCCCCCTCCCCCCTCTCTCCCCCCTCCCCCCTCTCCCCCCCTCCCCCCTCTCTCCCCCCTCCCCCCTCTCTCCCCCCTCTCCCCTCTCTCCCCCCTCCCCCCTCTCTCCCCCTCCCCCCTCTCTCCCCCCTCCCCCCTCTCTCCCCCCTCCCTCTCTCCCCCAGCAAGGTGATGACGACTCCGACGGTGCCCCGCTGTGTGAGCGTCTCACCCTCTGGCCGACTGGCGGTGGTGGGCACCAGCGAGGGTTACCTGCACGTGCTGGACCTCGAGAGCGGACAGGTAGGTCTCTCGGACCCCTCTTTCCAACCCTCCCCCCAGGCAGCTTTCAGAGAGAGACCCGCCCCGCCCCCCCACCTTGGCCAGTGATGCCCACACCCCCTGAAGGAATGAAGCAATAAAAACCTGCCATTCTTGAGTTAGAGGGCGGCACGGTAGCACAGTGGGGTGGCACGGTAGCACAGTGGTTAGCACTGCTGCTTCACAGCTCCAGGGTCCTGGGTTCGATTCCCGGCTCGGGTCACTGTGTATGTGGAGTTTGCACATTCTCCTCGTGTCTGCGTGGGTTTCCTCCGGGTGCTCCGGTTTCCTCCCACAGTCCAAAGATGTGCGGGTTAGGTTGATTGGCCAATGCTAAAGAATTGCCCTTCGTGTCCTGGGATGCGTAGGTTAGAGGGATTAGCGGGTAAGTATGTGGGGGTAGGGCCTGGGTGGGATTGTGGTCGGTGCAGACTCGATGGGCCGAATGGCCTCTTTCTGTACTGTAGGGTTTCTATGAAGAGCATAAGATGGGAGAGTGACCAACTCGGTCGGAAGTTTGGGAGATTTCTTCCTCCCGGCAGTGAGGAGAATGTGGATAACGGAATCGGAGAGTCCCTACACTGCAGAAGGAGGCAATTTGGCCCATCGAGTCTGCACCAACTTTCTCCGATAGAGCATCTTACCCAGGCACACCCCCCCTCCGCCCTATCCTTGTAACCCCACATATCTACACCGCAAATGCACCTAACCAACACACCTCTGGGCACTAAAGGGATAATTTAGCATGGCCAATCCACCCAACCTGCACATCTTTGGACTGTGTGAGGAAACCGGAGCACCCGGAGGAAACCCACGCAGACACGGGGAGATGGTGCAAACACCACATTCCAGTGACCCAAGGCTGGCATTGAACCCGGGTAACTGGCGTTGTAAGGCTGCAGTGCTAAGCACTGTGCCACCGTGCCATCCCATTAACAAGTTCGCCACTAGGCGAGGAACTTGTGCTGAGGCGTGCAGGCATGAATAGTTGCGTCAGTGAATACAGTCGAAATGGGGGGCTATAGAATACAGTCGCATTGGAGGGCTATAGAATACAGTCGCAATGGGGGGCTATAGAATACAGTCGCAATGGGGGGCTATAGAATACAGTCGCAATGGGGGGCTATAGAATACAGTCGCAATGGGGGGCTATAGAATACAGTCGCAATGGGGGTCTATAGAATACAGTCGCAATGGGAGGCTATAGAATACAGTCGCAATGGGGGTCTATAGAATACAGTCGCAATGGGGGGCAATAGAATACAGTCGCAATGGGGGGCTATAGAATACAGTCGAAATGGGGGGCTATTGAATACAGTCGAAATGGGGGTCTATAGAATACAGTCGCAATGGGGGTCTATAGAATACAGTCGCAATGGGGGGCTATAGAATACAGTCGCAATGGGGGGCTATAGAATACAGTCGCAATGGGGGGCTATAGAATACAGTCGCAATGGGAGGCTATTGAATACAGTCGAAATGGGGGTCTATAGAATACAGTCGCAATGGGGGCTACAGAATACAGTCGCAATGGGGGCTATAGAATACAGTCGCAATGGGGGCTATAGAATACAGTCGCAATGGGGGGCTATAGAATACAGTCGCAGTGGGGGCTATAGAATACAGTCGCAATGGGGGCTATAGAATACAGTCGCAATGGGGGCTATAGAATACAGTCGCAATGGGGGCTATAGAATACAGTCGCAATGGGGGCTATAGAATACAGTCGCAATGGGGGCTATAGAATACAGTCGCAATGGGGGCTATAGAATACAGTCGCAATGGGGGCTATAGAATACAGTCGCAATGGGGGCTATAGAATACAGTCGCAATGGGGGCTATAGAATACAGCCGCAATGGGGGCTATAGAATACAGTCGCAATGGGGGCTATAGAATACAGTCGCAATGGGGGCTATAGAATACAGTCGCAATGGGGGCTATAGAATACAGTCGCATTGGAGGGCTATAGAATACAGTCGCATTGGGGGGCGATAGAATACAGTCTCAATGGGGGGCTATAGAATACAGTCGCAATGGGGGGCTATAGAATACAGTCGCAATGGGGGGCTATAGAATACAGTCGCAATGGGGGGCTATAGAATACAGTCGCAATGGGGGCTATAGAATACAGTCGAAATGGGGGGCTATTGAATACAGTCGAAATGGGGGGCTATAGAATACAGTCGCAATGGGGGGCTATAGAATACAGTCGCAATGGGGGGCTATAGAATACAGTCGCAATGGGGGGCTATAGAATACAGTCGCAATGGGGGTCTATAGAATACAGTCGCAATGGGGGTCTATAGAATACAGTCGCAATGGGGGTCTATAGAATACAGTCGCAATGGGAGGCTATAGAATATAGTCGCAATGGGGGTCTATAGAATACAGTCGCAATGGGGGTCTATAGAATACAGTCGCAATGGGGGGCTATAGAATACAGTCGAAATGGGGGGCTATTGAATACAGTCGAAATGGGGGTCTATAGAATACAGTCGCAATGGGGGTCTATAGAATACAGTCGCAATGGGGGGCTATAGAATACAGTCGCAATGGGGGGCTATAGAATACAGTCGCAATGGGGGGCTATAGAATACAGTCGCAATGGGGGGCTATAGAATACAGTCGCAATGGGAGGCTATTGAATACAGTCGAAATGGGGGTCTATAGAATACAGTCGCAATGGGGGCTACAGAATACAGTCGCAATGGGGGCTACAGAATACAGTCGCAATGGGGGCTATAGAATACAGTCGCAATGGGGGCTATAGAATACAGTCGCAATGGGGGCTATAGAATACAGTCGCAATGGGGGCTATAGAATACAGTCGCAATGGGGGCTATAGAATACAGTCGCAATGGGGGCTATAGAATACAGTCGCAATGGGGGCTATAGAATACAGTCGCAATGGGGGCTATAGAATACAGTCGCAATGGGGGCTATAGAATACAGTCGCAATGGGGGCTATAGAATACAGTCGCAATGGGGGCTATAGAATACAGTCGCAATGGGGGCTATAGAATACAGTCGCAATGGGGGCTATAGAATACAGTCGCAATGGGGGCTATAGAATACAGTCGCAATGGGGGCTATAGAATACAGTCGCAATGGGGGCTATAGAATACAGTCGCAATGGGGGCTATAGAATACAGTCGCAATGGGGGCTATAGAATACAGTCGCAATGGGGGCTATAGAATACAGTCGCAATGGGGGCTATAGAATACAGTCGCAATGGGGGCTATAGAATACAGTCGCAATGGGGGCTATAGAATACAGTCGCAATGGGGGCTATAGAATACAGTCGCAATGGGGGCTATAGAATACAGTCGCAATGGGGGCTATAGAGTACAGTCGCAATGGGGGCTATAGAGTACAGTCGCAATGGGGGCTATAGAGTACAGTCGCAATGGGGGCTATAGAGTACAGTCGCAATGGGGGCTATAGAGTACAGTCGCAATGGGGGCTATAGAGTACAGTCGCAATGGGGGCTATAGAGTACAGTCGCAATGGGGGCTATAGAGTACAGTCGCAATGGGGGCTATAGAGTACAGTCGCAATGGGGGCTATAGAGTACAGTCGCAATGGGGGCTATAGAGTACAGACTCAATGGGGGCTATAGAGTACAGACTCAATGGGGGCTATAGAGTACAGTCTCAATGGGGGCTATAGAGTACAGTCTCAATGGGGGCTATAGAGTACAGTCTCAATGGGGGCTATAAAGTACAGTCTCAATGGGGGCTATAGAGTACAGTCTCAATGGGGGCTATAGAGTACAGTCTCAATGGGGGCTATAGAGTACAGTCTCAATGGGGGCTATAGAGTACAGTCTCAATGGGGGCTATAGAGTACAGTCTCAATGGGGGCTATAGAGTACAGTCTCAATGGGGGCTATAGAGTACAGTCTCAATGGGGGCTATAGAGTACAGTCTCAATGGGGGCTATAGAGTACAGTCGCAATGGGGGCTATAGAGTACAGTCGCAATGGGGGCTATAGAGTACAGTCGCAATGGGGGCTATAGAGTACAGTCGCAATGGGAGCTATAGAGTACAGTCGCAATGGGAGCTATAGAGTACAGTCGCAATGGGAGCTATAGAGTACAGTCTCAATGGGGGCTATAGAGTACAGTCGCAATGGGGGCTATAGAATACAGTTGCCGTGGGGGTTATAGATTACAGTCTCAATGGGGGCTATAGATTAAGTCGCAATGGGGGCTATAGAGTACAGTCTCAATGGGGGCTATAGAGTACAGTCGCAATGGGGGCTATAGATTAAGTCGCAATGGGGGCTATAGAGTACAGTCTCAATGGGAGCTATAGATTAAGTCGCAATGGGGGCTATAGAGTACAGTCTCAATGGGGGCTATAGAGTACAGTCTCAATGGGGGCTATAGAGCACAGTCTCAATGGGGGCTATAGAGCACAGTCTCAATGGGGGCTATAGAGCACAGTCTCAATGGGAGCTATAGAGCACAGTCTCAATGGGGGCTATAGAGCACAGTCTCAATGGGGGTTATAGAGCACAGTCTCAATGGGGGCCATAGATTACGTCGCAATGGGAGCTATAGAGTACAGTCGCAATGGGGGCTATAGAGTACAGTCGCAATGGGGGCTATAGAGCACAGTCTCAATGGGGGCTATAGAGCACAGTCTCAATGGGGGCTACAGAGCACAGTCGCAATGGGGGCTATAGAGTACAGTCTCAATGTGGGCTATAGATTACAGTCTCAATGGGGGCTATAGATTAAGTCGCAATGGGGGCTATAGAGTACAGTCTCAATGGGGGCTATAGAGTACAGTCTCAATGGGGGCTATAGAGTACAGTCTCAATGGGGGCCATAGATTAAGTCGCAATGGGAGCTATAGAGTACAGTCGCAATGGGGGCTATAGAGTACAGTCGCAATGGGGGCTATAGAGTACAGTCTCAATGGGGGCTATAGAGCACAGTCGCAATGGGGGCTATAGAGTACAGTCTCAATGTGGGCTATAGATTACAGTCTCAATGGGGGCTATAGATTAAGTCGCAATGGGGGCTATAGAGTACAGTCTCAATGGGGGCTATAGAGTACAGTCTCAATGGGGGCTATAGAGTACAGTCGCAATGGGGGCTATAGATTAAGTCGCAATGGGGGCTATAGAGTACAGTCTCAATGGGAGCTATAGATTAATTTGCAATGGGGGCTATAGAGTACAGTCTCAATGGGGGCTATAGAGTACAGTCTCAATGGGGGCTATAGAGTACAGTCGCAATGGGGGCTATAGAGTACAGTCGCAATGGGGGCTACAGAGTACAGTCGCAATGGGAGCTATAGAATACAGTCGCAATGGGGCTATAGAGTGCAGTCTCAATGGGGGCTATAGAGTGCAGTCTCAATGGGGGCTATAGAGTACAGTCGCAATGGGAGCTATAGAATACAGTCACAATGGGAGCTATAGAATACAGTCGCAATGGGAGCTATAGAATACAGTCGCAATGGGGCTATAGAGTACAGACTCAATGGGAGCTATAGAGTACAGTCTCAATGGGGGCTATAGATTAATTTGCAATGGGGGCTATAGAGTACAGTCTCAATGGGGGCTATAGAGTACAGTCTCAATGGGGGCTATAGAGTACAGTCGCAATGGGGGCTATAGAGTACAGTCGCAATGGGGGCTACAGAGTACAGTCGCAATGGGAGCTATAGAATACAGTCGCAATGGGGCTATAGAGTGCAGTCTCAATGGGGGCTATAGAGTGCAGTCTCAATGTGGGCTATAGATTACAGTCTCAATGGGGGCTATAGATTAAGTCGCAATGGGGGCTATAGAGTACAGTCTCAATGGGGGCTATAGAGTACAGTCTCAATGGGGGCTATAGAGT
The DNA here is from genome assembly GCF_964213995.1 of Mustelus asterias. NCBI lineage: Eukaryota > Metazoa > Chordata > Chondrichthyes > Carcharhiniformes > Triakidae > Mustelus > Mustelus asterias. Next base: position 24,559 of record NW_027593337.1, read on the forward strand.
ACAGTCGCAATGGGGGCTATAGATTAAGTCGCAATGGGGGCTATAGAGTACAGTCTCAATGGGAGCTATAGATTAATTTGCAATGGGGGCTATAGAGTACAGTCTCAATGGGGGCTATAGAGTACAGTCTCAATGGGGGCTATAGAGTACAGTCGCAATGGGGGCTATAGAGTACAGTCGCAATGGGGGCTACAGAGTACAGTCGCAATGGGAGCTATAGAATACAGTCGCAATGGGGCTATAGAGTGCAGTCTCAATGGGGGCTATAGAGTGCAGTCTCAATGGGGGCTATAGAGTACAGTCGCAATGGGAGCTATAGAATACAGTCACAATGGGAGCTATAGAATACAGTCGCAATGGGAGCTATAGAATACAGTCGCAATGGGGCTATAGAGTACAGACTCAATGGGAGCTATAGAGTACAGTCTCAATGGGGGCTATAGAATACAGTCGCAATGGGAGCTATAGAGTACAGACTCAATGGGGGCTATAGAATACAGTCGCAATGGGAGCTATAGAGTACAGACTCAATGGGGGCTATAGAATACAGTTGCAATGGGGGCTATAGAATACAGTCGCAATGGGGGCTATAGAATACAGTCGCAATGGGGGCTGTAGAGTACAGACTCAATGGGGGCTGTAGAGTACAGTCTCAATGGGGGCTATAGAGCACAGTCGCAATGGGGGCTACAGAGTACAGTCGCAATGGGAGCTATAGAATACAGTCGCAATGGGGCTATAGAGTACAGACTCAATGGGGGCTATAGAGTACAGACTCAATGGGGGCTATAGAGTACAGTCTCAATGGGGGCTATAGAGTACAGTCGCAATGGGAGCTATAGAATACAGTCGCAATGGGAGCTATAGAATACAGTCGCAATGGGAGCTATAGAATACAGTCGCAATGGGGCTATAGAGTACAGACTCAATGGGAGCTATAGAGTACAGACTCAATGGGGGCTATAGAATACAGTCGCAATGGGGGCTATAGAGTACAGTCGCAATGGGGGCTATAGAGTACAGTCTCAATGGGGGGGCTATAGAATACAGTCGCAATGGGGGCTATAGAGTACAGTCGCAATGGGGGCTATAGAGTACAGTCTCAATGGGAGCTATAGAGTACAGTCGCAATGGGGGCTATAGAGTACAGTCTCAATGGGGGGGCTATAGAATACAGTCGCAATGGGGGCTATAGAGTACAGTCGCAGTGGGGGCTATAGAATACAGTCGCAATGGGGGCTATAGAGTACAGTCTCAATGGGGGGGCTATAGAATACAGTCGCAGTGGGGGCTATAGAATACAGTCGCAATGGGGGCTATAGAATACAGTCGCAGTGGGGGCTATAGAATACAGTCGCAATGGGGGCTATAGAGTACAGTCTCAATGGGGGGGCTATAGAATACAGTCGCAGTGGGGGCTATAGAATACAGTCGCAATGGGGGCTATAGAATACAGTCGCAATGGGGGCTACAGAGTACAGTCGCCGTGGGGGCTGTAGAATCCGGTCACCGCGGGGGCTGTAGAAGGCAGTCACAATGGGGCACCAGGGGCCTGTCACAATGGGGGAGATGGAATACAGACAAAGCATACCGTTCATAGAGAAGGAAAGGAGAGGGTGCGGAATGTAGTGTCACAGTCATCGCCAGGGTGTAGAGAAAGATCAGTGAAAAGATTAATGCGAGGTAGATCCACTCTAAAGTATGGGATTGTCATAGTAACCTCTCTGCAGTGTGAATGGAAGCCGCCTTGTGACGCTAATAAATAAACTAAAAAAAAAAGTCAAAATCTGATGAGCTGGTGCGGAATCTCCCCCTTGTGCGGGAGCGAACCGATTTTCTTCAGTTTTCGTTTGCCTCTCCCTGTCTAGGAACTGCGATCGCTGGCGAGTAGCTGTGACGGAATCTCGGATTGCACATTCCTGGGCGAGACCACACTTTGTGTCACGTCTTTCGACGGCAAGATCGAGGCCTGGAGCCTCGTGGATGGCTGCAGGTAAAGCGGTGAAGTGTGGCGGGGGCGAGGGGGGCATGGGGAGACAGACCACTCTGTTTTCATCTGTCTGGAGAATTCCCTACAGGAAGTAATTGAGGCCAAAACATTGTATGTTTTCAAGAAGGGAGTTAGATATAGTCAGAGATCCTGTGTGTGCTTCAATCTATGCAAAGACTTCATTTTAAGATATTACTGCCTATAGAATCCCGACAGTGCGGAAGGAGGCCATTCGGCCCATCGAGTCTGCTCCAACCACAACCCCACCCAGGCCCTACACCCATAACCCCATGCATTTACCCTAGCTAGTCCCCCTGACACTTGGGCAATTTAATCCACCTAACCTGCACATTTAGACAGTTACATGGGTAAGATGGGTATAGAGGGATATGGGCCAAATACGGGTAATTGGGACTAGCTTAGAGGTTAAAATCTGGGCGGCATGGACAAGTTGGGCTGAAGGGCCTGTTTCCCTGCTGTAAACCTCTATGACTGTGATTGGCAGGGGGAGAGAGTGCTGGAGTGTGACATTGAGATAGAGGATGGAAGGGCTGAATGGGCTACTTCTATTTTCGATGTTTCTATATCCCAGCAGTCTCTCTTTATAAGTGCTCAAGGTTCTTAAATTACACAATGCCCTTCACCTGCCTAGCTTAACAACAAAATTAACACTGGCCGCCTTCATGAGTGGATGTGAAACTGTCCCCCATCAAACACTCCCAGGACAGGTACTCACGGGGTTAGATACAGAGTAACGCTCCCTCTACACTGTCCCCCCATCAAACACTCCCAGGACAGGTACAGCACGGGGTTAGATACAGAGGAAAGCTCCCTCTACACTGTCCCCCATCAAACACTCCCAGGACAGGTACAGCACGGGGTTAGATACAGAGTAAAGCTCCCTCTACACTGTCCCCATCAAACACTCCCAGGACAGGTACAGCACGGGGTTAGATACAGAGTAAAGCTCCTTCTTCACTGTCCCCCATCAAACACTCCCAGCACAGGTACAGCACGGGGTTAGATACAGAGGAAAGCTCCCTCTACACTGTCCCCATCAAACACTCCCAGGACAGGTACAGCACGGGGTTAGATACAGAGTAAAGCTCCCTCTACACTGTCCCCATCAAACACTCCCAGGACAGGTACAGCACGGGGTTAGATACAGAGTAAAGCTCCTTCTTCACTGTCCCCCATCAAACACTCCCAGGACAGGTACAGCACGGGGTTAGATACAGAGTAAAGCTCCTTCTTCACTGTCCCCCATCAAACACTCCCAGGACAGGTACAGCACGGGGTTAGATACAGAGTAAAGCTCCTTCTTCACTGTCCCCCATCAAACACTCCCAGGACAGGTACAGCACGGGGTTAGATACAGAGTAAAGTTTAGGTTCCGGAGTGTGACACCCTCTCTGTCTCTTTCCCACAGGCTGCTGCTGATTGCGGGTCACAACGACCGGATAACCGGATGCACTCTGAACCCTGACAATAAATATCTGGCCACGTGTTCTTGGGATAGAACGGTGAAGGTAGGTCCCCCATGTGTCTGCGTGGACATGCCCATTCTCGGTGACCTGACTCTTAGCTTCCGTATTCACCTCATACCTGCATCAAACTCACCTCGGGGTCTACTCCCAGTCCAACTGAGAGATGCCCAGATGCCCCGCAATGTCCTGCACAGCCCAATGTGCAATTATATAGGGCGTTAGTGAGGCCACACCCAGAGTATGTGGCGGCACAGTGGTTAGCACTGCTGCTTCACAGCGCCAGGGTCCCGTGTTCGATTCCCGGCTCGGGTCACTGTCTGTGTGGAGTTTGCACATTCTCCTCGTGTCTGCGTGGGTTTCCTCCGGGTGCTCCGGTTTCCTCCCACAGTCTGAAAGACGTGCGGGTTAGGGTGCATTGGGCCGTGCTAAATTCTCCCTCCGTGTAACCCGAACAGGCGCCGGAGTGTGGCAACTCGGGGAATTTCACAGTAACTTCATTGCAGTGTTAATGTAAGTCTTACCTGTGACACTCATAAATAAACTTTAACTTTATTGTGTGCAGTTTTGGTGTCCTTATCTGAGGAAGGATCTCCTTGCTATGGAGGGAGTACAGCGAAGGTTTATCAGGCTGATTCCTGGGATGGCAGGTCCAAGCATTTGTTGGCCATTCCCAGTTAATCCTTGAATGGAGTCCGATCCACTTTGGTAGCAATAATAGGAAGGCAGATTATGACAATGGGTGTAAATTGAGAGAGGTGGATACTCAATGAGGCCTTGGTGTCCTCGAGAATCAGTTGCTGAAACACAGTGGTTAGCACCGCTGCTTCACAGGTCCAGGGACCCGGGTTCGATTCCCTGCTTGGGTCACAGTCGGTGTGGAGTTTGCATATTCTCCCCGTGTCTGCGTGGGTTTCCTCCGGGTGCTCCGGTTTCCTCCCACAGTCCAAAGATGTGCGGGTTAGGTGGATTGGCCATGCTAAAATTGCCCCTTAGTGTCCTGAGATGCGTAGGTTAGAGGGATTAGCGGGTAAATATGTCGGGATATGGGGGTAGGGCCTGGGTGGGATTGTGGTCGGTGCAGACTCGATGGGCCGAATGGCCTCTTTCTGCACTGTAGGATTCTATGATTCTATGACTCAATGAGACCTTGGTGTCCTCGAGAATCAGTTGCTGAAACACAGTGGTTAGCACTGCTGCTTCACAGGTCCAGGCACCTGGGTTCGATTCCCGGTTCGGGTCAATGTCTGTGTGGAGTTTGCACATTCTCCCCGTGTCTGCGTGGGTTTCCTCCGGGTGCTCCGGTTTCCTCCCACTGTCCAAAGATGTGCGGGTTAGGTTGATTAGCCATGCTAAAATTGCCCCTTAGTGTCCTGGGATGCATAGGTTAGAGGGGTTAGCGGGTAAATACATGGGGGTAGGGCCTGGGTGGGATTGTGGTCGGTGCAGACACGATGGGCCGAATGGCCTCTTTCTGTGCTGTAGGGATTCTAAGAAACAATGTGTGCAGACAGTGAAGAAAGCGAGTGGTATGTTGGCCTTCATAGCGAGAGGATTTGAGTGTAGGGATAGGAATGTTTTGCTGCAATTGTACAGGGCGTTGGTGAGGCCACACCTGAGTATTATGTGCAGTTTTGGTGTCCTTATCTGAGGAAGGATGTCCTTGCTATAGAGGGAGTACAGCGAAGGTTTACCAGGCTGATTCCTGGGATGACAGGTCTGTCAGATGAGGAGAGACTAAGTTGGTTAGGATTATATTCACTGGAGTTTAGAAGAGTGAGAGGTCGCGTACCAACTGACTCGAGAACAGTTTCTTCCCTGCTGCCATCAGACTTTTGAATGGATCCTACCCAGGCTGATCTTTCTCTACACCCTCGCTATGACTGTAACACCACATTCTGCACTCTCTCCTTTCCTTCTCCCCTGTGTACTCTATGAACGGTATGTTTTGTCTGTATACCACACAAGAAAGAATACTTTTCACTGTGTCCCAATACATGTGATTCATGTTACGGAACTGACGAGGGAACGAGCTATTTTGGATCTGGTATTGTGTAACGAGGTAGGTAGAATTAAGGATCTTATTGTGAAGGACCCTCTTGGGTCTAGTGACCACAATATGGTCGAATTTCTGATTCAGATGGAAGAGGAGAAAGTTTGGTCCCAAACCAGTGTCCTCTGTTTGAACAGAGGGAAATATGATAGGATGAGGGATGAATTGGCTAAGGTAGACTGGGAGAGCAGGCTGGCAGGTAGGATAGCTGAGGAACAGTGGAGGATTTTTAAGGAGATCCTTTTCAGTTCTCAGCAAAAATATATTCCAGCAAAAAACAAGGATTGTAAGAAAAGGGAGAACCAGCCGTGGATAACGAAGGAAATAAAGGAGAGTATTAAAATAAAAACAGCTGCGTACAGAGTGGCCAAAAATAGTGGAGAAACAAGTGATTGGGAAAAATTTAAGAAACAACAAAGAGAGACTAAGAAAGCGATAAAGAAAGGAAGGATAGACTATGAAGCTAGGCTAGCAATTAATATAAAAAATGATAGTAAAAGTTTTTATAAATATATAAAAAGGAATAGAGTGGCTAGAGTGAATGTTGGACCCTTGGAGGACGAGAGGGGGGAGTTAATAGTGGGAAATGAGGATATGGCTGAGTCTTTAAATAAGTTTTTTGTGTCGGTCTTCACGGTGGAGGACACAAATAGTTTGCCAAATATTAACGATAGAGGGTTGGCAGCAGGAGAAATACTTAATACAATTAATGTTACCAGAGAGGCAGTGCTGGGTAGACTAATGGGACTGAAGGTGGACAAGTCCCCGGGTCCGGATGGAATGCATCCCAGGGTATTGAAAGAAATGTCAGAGGTAATAGTGGATGCGTTAGTGATTATTTATCAAAACTCGTTGCATTCTGGGGTAGTGCCGGTTGATTGGAAAACGGCTAATGTTACGCCGCTGTTTAAAAAAGGAAGGAGACAAAAGGCGGGTAACTATAGGCCGGTCAGCTTAACGTCTGTAGTAGGGAAAATGCTGGAATCTATTATTAAAGAGGAGATAGCAGGGCATCTGGATAGAAATGGTTCGATCAATCAGACACAGCATGGATTCATGAGGGGAAAGTCGTGCTTGACGAACATGTTGGATTTTTATGAAGATGTGACTAGGGCGGTTGATGGAGGAGAACCGGTGGATGCGGTGTTTTTGGATTTCCTAAAGGCGTTTGATAAGGTGCCCCATAAAAGGCTGCTGAAGAAGATTAGGGCACACGGAGTTGGGGGTAGTGTGTTTAAAGTGGATTGGGGACTGGCTATCCGACAGGAAGCAAAGAGTCGGAATAAATGGGTGTTTTTCCGGTTGGAGGAAGGTAACTAGTGGCGTGCCGCAGGGATCGGTACTCGGGCCGCAACTATTTACCATTTATATAGATGATCTGGAGGAGGGGACGGAGTGTAGGGTAACGAAGTTTGCAGACGACACAAAGATAAGTGGAAAAGTGAATCGTGTGGAGGACGGAGAAGATCTGCAGAGAGATTTGGACAGGCTGAGTGAGTGGGCGAGGATATGGCAAATGGAGTATAACGTTGATAAATGCGAGGTTATACACTTTGAAGGAAATAATAGCAAATGGGATTACTATCTCAATGGAAACAAATTAAAACATGCTACCGTGCAAAGGGACCTGGGGGTCCTTGTGCATGAGACGCAAAAGCCCAGTCTGCAGGTACAACAGGTGATCAAGAAGGCAAATGGGATGTTGGCCTATATCACGAGGGGGATAGAATATAAAAGCAGGGATGTCTTGATGCACCTGTCCAGGGCATTGGTGAGGCCGCAGCTGGAATACTGTGTGCAGTATTGGTCCCCTTATATGAGGAAGGATATATTGGCATTGGAGGGAGTGCAGAGAAGGTTCACCAGGTTGATACCGGAGATGAGGGGTTTGGATTATGAGGAGAGGCTGAGGAGATTGGGTTTGTACTCGTTGGAGTTTAGAAGGATGAGGGGGGATCTTATGGAGACTTATAAGATAATGCGGGGGCTGGATAGGGTGGAGGCGGAGAGATTCTTTCCACTTAGTAAGGAAGTTAAAACGAGAGGACACAGCCTCAAAATAAAGGGGGGTCGGTTTAAGACAGAGTTGAGGAGGAACTTCTTCTCTCAGAGGGTGGTGAATCTCTGGAATTCTCTGCCCACTGAGGTGGTGGAGGCTACCTCGCTGAATATGTTTAAAGTGCGGATGGATGGATTCCTGATCGGTAAGGGAATTAAGGGTTATGGGGATCAGGCGGGTAAGTGGAACTGATCCACTTCAGATCAGCCATGATCTTATTGAATGGCGGGGCAGGCTCGAGGGGCGAGATGGCCTACTCCGGCTCCTATTTCTTATGTTCTTATGTGACAATACTAAATCAAATCTTGTCCGTTCACAGGTCTGGGTGGTGACCCCCGGGAAGCTCAACGTGACCCTGGCCAATCCCCACCCCCTCAACTGTGTGACCTTTCACCCCGAGGGGCAGCTGCTGGCCACCGGAAGCTGGGACCGCACGGTCCGAATCTGGAACTGGGTGACCGCCAGAGTGGTGAGGGTAAGTACCGGAGAGGTGTGTGTGTATTCATTCATTCATTCCTGGGACATGGGCGTCGCTGGCTGGGCCCAGCATTTATTGCCCATCCCTAGTTGCCCCTTGGAGGGCAGTAGAGAATCAACCCCATTGCTGTGTGGCTCTGGAGTCACATGTAGGCCAGACCGGGTAAGGACGGCAGATTTCCTTCCCTAAAGGACGTTAGTGAACCAGATGGGTTTTTCCGACAACGGTTTCACCGTCATCAGTAGATTCTTAATTCCAGATATTTTTTATTGAATTCAAATTCCACCATCTGCCGTGGGCGGGATTCGAACCCGGGTCCCCCAGAACATTAGTTTCTGGATTCATAGGCTAGCAATAATACCACTCGGCCGTTGCGTATGAGTGTGTGTGTGTGTGTGTAGGAGTTTATTTATTTACAAGTTTTCACAAGTAGGCTGACATTAACACTGCAATGAAGTTACTGTGAAAATCCCCTAGTGGCCACACTCCGGCGCCTGTTCGGGTTACACTGAGGGAGAATTTAGCACGGCCCAATGCACCCTAACCAGCACGTCTTTCAGACTGTGGGAGGAAACCGGAGCACCCGGAGGAAACCCACGCAGACACGGGGAGAATGTGCAAACTCCACACAGACAGTGACCCGAGCCGGGAATCGAACCCGGGTCCCTGGAGCTGTGAGGCAACAGTGCTAACCACTGTGCCACCACTGTGTTCCAGACACCTACCACTCTCCGTCTAAAAAACAATTTGCCCCTCATGCGTGGCACGGTAGCACAGTAGGTTAGCACTGCTGCCTCACAGCGCCAGGGTCCCGGGTTCGATTCCCGGCTCGGGTCACTGTCTGTGTGGAGTTTGCACATTCTCCCTGTGTCTGCGTGGGTTTCCTCCGGGTGCTCCGGTTTCCACCCACAGTCCGAAAGACGTGCTGGTTAGGGGGATTGGCCATGTTAAATTGTCTCTTAGTGTCAGGGGACCAGCGAGGCTAAATGCATGGGGATAGGGCCTGGGTGGGATTGTGGTTGGTGCAGGCTCGATGGACCATTTTGGTAGAACTAACGTAGGGGGGAGCCCACACGATAAATGGCAGAACCATAAAGGGTGTAGATACGCAGAGGGACCTGGGTGTGCAAGTCCACAGATCCTTGAAGGTGACGTCACAGGTGGAGAAGGTGGTGAAGAAGGCATATGGCATGCTTGCCTTTATAGGACGGGGCATAGAGTATAAAAGTTGGGGTCTGATGTTGCGGTTGTATAGAACGTTGGTTCGGCCGCATTTGGAATACTGCGTCCAGTTCTGGTCGCCGCACTACCAGAAGGGACGTGGAGGCTTTAGAGAGAGTGCAGAGGAGGTTTTCCAGGATGTTGCCTGGTATGGAGGGGCTTAGTTATGAGGAGAGATTGGGTAAACTGGGGTTGTTCTCACTGGAAAGACGGAGGATGAGGGGGGTGACCTAATAGAGGTGTATAAAAATTATG
>NW_027593338.1:0-15000 GCF_964213995.1 Mustelus asterias
ATGAGGAGGTGATAGACAAGAGCTATCATCAGGTGGTCACACCAGGGCAACGGGAGGAGGCCAAGTGGGTGACGGCCAGGAAGGGTAAGGCTAGGGTGGTTGAGAGCACCCTGGTGGATTTGCCCCTGCACAACAAGTACTCCTGCCTGAGTACTGCTGGGGGGAACAGCCCGCCTGGGGGAAGCAGCAGTGGCCGTGTCTCCGGGGTGGAGTCCGGCCCTGGAACTCAGAGGGCTAAAGAAAAGAGGAGGAAGGCAGTGTTAATCGGGGACTCGATGGTGAAGGGGACAGACAGGCGTTTCTGCGGAGGTAGGCGGGATTCTCGCATGGTGGTCTGCCTCCCTGGGGCCGGGATCCAGGATGTCGCTGGGCGAGTCCCAGAAATCCTGAGGTGGGAGGGAGAGGAGCCGGAGGTAGCGGTACATATTGGTACCGCTGATGTGGGAAGGAAGGGAGAAGGGGTCATGAAAAGGGAGTATAGGGAATTAGGGAGACAGCTGAGAAAGAGGAAAGCAAAGGTAGTAATCTCAGGATTACTGCCTGTGCCACGGGAAGGTGAGGGCAGGAATGGAGTGAGGTGGAGGATGAATGTGTGGCTGAGGGACTGGTGCAGGGGGCAGGGATTCAGGTTCCTGGACCATTGGGACCTCTTTAGGGGCAGGGGTGATCTGTATACAAAAAACGGGTGGAACTTGAATCACAGGGGGACCAATATCCTGGCCGGTAGGTTGGCTAAGGCTACTGGGGAGAATTTAAACTAGATAGGTTGGGGGGAGGGGAGCTAGAAGAGTTGACTAGGATCAAGGAACTAATTGATGGGGGGGAGGATGCAGGGGTAAGGGGAAGTACAAAATTAATGGTAGAGGAGAGGGTGCAAGTGAATGAAGGCGGTAACTTAGATAAGGGAGTAGAGGGAGAGGTTGTTCGCGACTCATCAAAGCGGGTCCAGATAAAAGCTGGAATAAGGACACTTTGCCCGAATGCACGAAGCATTCGGAACAAGGTAAATGAGTTGATGGTGCAAATCAGCACAAGTGGGTACGATCTAGTGGCCATTACAGAAACGTGGCTGAAAGGTGACCAGGACTGGGAGATGAATATCCAGGGGTATCAGGCGTTTAGGAAGAATAGACAGGAAGGAAAAGGTGGTGGGGTCGCGCTATTAATAAGAGATAATATCAGGGTAGTACTGAGGGATGACATAGGCTCTGAGGAACAAAACGTGGAATCATTATGGGTAGAGATGAGGAATAGTAGAGGGAGAAAGACACTAGTAGGTGTGGTATATAGGCCCCCAAATAATAATGTTGAGGTAGGGAGGGCTATAAACAAGCAGATAAGGGATGCGTGTAAAAACGGAACGGCAATAATCATGGGGGACTTCAACATGCACATTGACTGGCAGACTCAAGTCGGTAAGGGTGGAATGGAGGAAGAGTTCTTAGAATGCTGTCGGGATAGTTTCCTTGAACAGCATGTTACGGAACCGACGAGGGAACGAGCTATTTTGGATCTGGTATTGTGTAACGAGGTAGGTAGAATTAAGGATCTTATTGTGAAGGACCCTCTTGGGTCTAGTGACCACAATATGGTCGAATTTCTGATTCAGATGGAAGAGGAGAAAGTTTGGTCTCAAACCAGTGTCCTCTGTTTGAACAGAGGGAAATATGATAGGATGAGGGATGAATTGGCTAAGGTAGACTGGGAGAGCAGGCTGGCAGGTAGGATAGCTGAGGAACAGTGGAGGATTTTTAAGGAGATCCTTTTCAGTTCTCAGCAAAAATATATTCCAGCAAAAAACAAGGATTGTAAGAAAAGGGAGAACCAGCCGTGGATAACGAAGGAAATAAAGGAGAGTATTAAAATAAAAACAGCTGCGTACAGAGTGGCCAAAAATAGTGGAGAAACAAGTGATTGGGAAAAATTTAAGAAACAACAAAGAGAGACTAAGAAAGCGATAAAGAAAGGAAGGATAGACTATGAAGCTAGGCTAGCAATTAATATAAAAAATGATAGTAAAAGTTTTTATAAATATATAAAAAGGAATAGAGTGGCTAGAGTGAATGTTGGACCCTTGGAGGACGAGAGGGGGGAGTTAATAGTGGGAAATGAGGATATGGCTGAGTCTTTAAATAAGTTTTTTGTGTCGGTCTTCACGGTGGAGGACACAAATAGTTTGCCAAATATTAACGATAGAGGGTTGGCAGCAGGAGAAATACTTAATACAATTAATGTGACCAGAGAGGCAGTGCTGGGTAGACTAATGGGACTGAAGGTGGACAAGTCCCCGGGTCCGGATGGAATGCATCCCAGGGTATTGAAAGAAATGTCAGAGGTAATAGTGGATGCGTTAGTGATTATTTATCAAAACTCGTTGCATTCTGGGGTAGTGCCGGTTGATTGGAAAACGGCTAATGTTACGCCGCTGTTTAAAAAAGGAAGGAGACAAAAGGCGGGTAACTATAGGCCGGTCAGCTTAACGTCTGTAGTAGGGAAAATGCTGGAATCCATTATTAAAGAGGAGATAGCAGGGTATCTGGATAGAAATGGTTCGATCAATCAGACGCAGCATGGATTCATGAGGGGAAAGTCGTGCTTGACGAACATGTTGGATTTTTATGAAGATGTGACTAGGGCGGTTGATGGAGGAGAACCGGTGGATGCAGTGTTTTTGGATTTCCAAAAGGCGTTTGATAAGGTGCCCCATAAAAGGCTGCTGAAGAAGATTAGGGCACACGGAGTTGGGGGTAGTGTGTTAAAGTGGATTGGGGACTGGCTATCCGACAGGAAGCAAAGAGTCGGAATAAATGGGTGTTTTTCCGGTTGGAGGAAGGTAACTAGTGGCGTGCCGCAGGGATCGGTACTCGGGCCGCAACTGTTTACCATTTATATAGATGATCTGGAGGAGGGGACGGAGTGTAGGGTAACGAAGTTTGCAGACGACACAAAGATAAGTGGAAAAGTGAATCGTGTGGAGGACGGAGAAGATCTGCAGAGAGATTTGGACAGGCTGAGTGAGTGGGCGAGGATATGGCAAATGGAGTATAACGTTGATAAATGCGAGGTTATACACTTTGGAGGAAATAATAACAAATGGGATTACTATCTCAATGGAAACAAATTAAAACATGCTACCGTGCAAAGGGACCTGGGGGTCCTTGTGCATGAGACGCAAAAGCCCAGTCTGCAGGTACAACAGGTGATCAAGAAGGCAAATGGGATGTTGGCCTATATTGCGAGGGGGATAGAATATAAAAGCAGGGATGTCTTGATGCACCTGTACAGGGCATTGGTGAGGCCGCAGCTGGAATGCTGTGTGCAGTATTGGTCCCCTTATATGAGGAAGGATATATTGGCATTGGAGGGAGTGCAGAGAAGGTTCACCAGGTTGATACCGGAGATGAGGGGTTTGGATTATGAGGAGAGGCTGAGGAGATTGGGTTTGTACTCGTTGGAGTTTAGAAGGATGAGGGGGGGATCTTATGGAGACTTATAAGATAATGCGGGGGCTGGATAGGGTGGAGGCGGAGAGATTCTTTCCACTTAGTAAGGAAGTTAAAACTAGAGGACACAGCCTCAAAATAAAGGGGGGTCGGTTTAAGACAGAGTTGAGGGGGAACTTCTTCTCCCAGAGGGTGGTGAATCTCTGGAATTCTCTGCGCGCTGAGGTGGTGGAGGCTACCTCGCTGAATATGTTTAAAGCGCGGATGGATGGATTCCTGATCGGTAAGGGAATTAAGGGTTATGGGGATCAGGCGGGTAAGTGGTACTGATCCACGTCAGATCAGCCATGATCTTGTTGAATGGCGGGGCAGGCTCGAGGGGCTAGATGGCCTACTCCTGCTCCTATTTCTTATGTTCTGTCTCTCTCCCTCCTCTGTCTCGAGAGGTCTCTCACCCTCTCTGTCTCTCTTTCCCTCCTCTGTGTAGAGAGGTCTCTCACCCTCTCTCTCTCACTCACTCTGCTGTATCTGGGAAGGGCCAATCCGTCTAACCTGCACATCTTTGGACACTAAGGGGCAATTTAGCATGGCCAATCCCCCTAACCTGCACATCTTTGGAGTGTGGGGGGAAACCGGAGCACCCGGAGGAAACCCACGCAGACACGGGGAGAACGCACAGACTCCGCACAGACAGTGACCCGAGCCGGGAATCGAACCCGGGTCCCTGGTGCTGTGAAGCAGCAGCGCTAACCCACTGTGCCACCGCGCCGCTCCCTTGTGACACTAACATATAAAAGGAGTGTAAATGGGCGACTGGCACTTACCCCAGGGAGTATCTTCTGTTCGTGTAACGCAGTCTGGGCACTCAATGCCGATTCCCTGGCGCAGAACGTGAGGAAGGCACATCCTTTCAGAGGCAAAAACATCACAGAACACCAGGGGGTCAGAACAAGCAAATACAGCACCATAACACCATAAAACCCAGGAGCAGAATGAGGCCACTCGGCCCATCGAGTCTGCTCCCCCATTCAATCATGGCTGATATTTTTCTCATCCCCATTCTCCTGCCTTTTCCCCATAACCCCTGATCCCCGAATTAATCAAGAACCGATCTATCTCTGTCTTAAAGACACTCAATGACCCGGCCTCCACAGCCTTCTGCGGCAAAGAGTTCCACACATTCACCACCCTCTGGCTGAAGAAATTCCTCCTCATCTCGGTTTTAAAGGATCATCCCTTTAGCCTGAGGTTGTGCCCTCTGGTTCTAGTTTTTCCTACTGGTGGAAACATCCTCTCCACGTCCACTCTATCCAGGCCTCGCAGTGTCCTGTAAGTTTCAATAAGATCCCCCCTCATCCTTCTAAACTCCCAACGAGTACAGACCCAGAGTCCTCAACCCGTTCCTCATACGACAAGCTCTTCATCCCAGGGATCATTCTTGTGAACCTCCTCTGGACCCTTTCCAAGGCCGGCACATCCTTCCTGAGATACGGGGCCCAAAACTGCTCACAATACTCCAAATGGGGTCTGACCAGAGCCTTATACAGCCTCAGGAGTCCATCCCTGCTCTTGTATTCTAGCCCTCTCGACATGAGGGATAGGCATGAACCTCGGGCCAGTGGTTTTAGCTGGGGGAAGGGTAATTATGAGGCTATTAGGAGAGAATTAGGAAACATAGGTTGGACTAGGAGATTACAGGGACTGGGAACGTCCGACATGTGGAGTTTTTTCAAGGAGCAGCTACTGCGAGTCTGTGATAGGTATGTCCCTGTCAGGCAAGGAGGAATTGGTAGGGCTAGGGAACCGTGGTGCACCAAAAAAGTTTCTTTGTTGGTTAAAAAGAAAAAGGAGGCTTATGTTCGGATGAGACGTGAGCACTCGGGTAGTGCACTAGAAAGCTTTAGATTGGCTAAGAGGGAGTTGAAGAGCGAGCTTAGAAGGGCTAAAAGGGGACATGAGAAGACTTTGGCGGATAGGGTTAAAGAGAATCCTAAGGCGTTCTATAGGTATGTCAAGAACAGAAGGTTGGTTAGGGCAAGTTTAGGGCCAGTTATAGATGGCAGAGGGAAGTTATGTGTGGAACCGGAGGAGATTGGTGAAGCATTGAACCAATATTTCTCTTCGGTGTTCACGCAAGGGGACATGAATATAGCTGAGGAGGACACTGGGTTGCAAGGGAGTAGAATAGACAGTATTACAGTTGATAAGGAGGATGTGCAGGATATTCTGGAGGGTCTGAAAATAGATAAATCCCCTGGTCCGGATGGGATTTATCCAAGGATTCTCTGGGAGGCAAGAGAAGTGATTGCAGAGCCTCTGGCTCTGATCTTCAGGTCGTCGTTGGCCTCTGGTATAGTACCAGAAGATTGGAGGTTAGCGAATGTTGTCCCATTGTTTAAGAAGGGGAACAGAGACTTCCCCGGGAATTATAGACCGGTGAGTCTCACTTCTGTTGTCGGCAAGATGTTGGAAAAAATTATAAGGGATAGGATTTATAGTTATTTGGAGAGTAATGAATTGATAGGTGATAGTCAGCATGGTTTTGTGGCAGGTAGGTCGTGCCTTACTAACCTTATTGAGTTTTTTGAGAAAGTGACCAAGGAGGTGGATGGGGGCAAGGCAGTGGACGTGGTATATATGGATTTTAGTAAGGCGTTTGATAAGGTTCACCATGGTAGGCTTCTGCAGAAAATGCAGATGTATGGGATTGGGGGTGATCTAGGAAATTGGATCAGGAATTGGCTAGCGGATAGGAAACAGAGGGTGGTGGTTGATAGTAAATATTCATCATGGAGTGCGGTTACAAGTGGTGTACCTCAGGGATCTGTTTTGGGGCCACTGCTGTTTGTAATATTTATTAATGATCTGGATGAGGGTATAGTTGGGTGGATTAGCAAATTTGCTGATGACACCAAAGTCGGTGGTGTGGTAGACAGTGAGGAAGGGTGTCGTAGTTTGCAGGAAGACTTAGACAGGTTGCAAAGTTGGGCCGAGAGGTGGCGGATGGAGTTTAATGCGGAGAAGTGTGAGGTAATTCACTTTGGTAGGAATAACAGATGTGTTGAGTATAGGGCTAACGGGAGGACTTTGAATAGTGTGGAGGAGCAGAGGGATCTAGGTGTATGTGTGCATAGATCCCTGAAAGTTGGGAATCAAGTAGATAAGGTTGTTAAGAAGGCATATGGTGTCTTGGCGTTTATTGGTAGGGGGATTGAATTTAGGAGTCGTAGCGTTATGTTGCAACTGTACACAACTCTGGTGCGGCCGCACTTGGAGTACTGTGTGCAGTTCTGGTCCCCACATTACAGGAAGGATGTGGAGGCTTTGGAGAGGGTGCAGAGGAGGTTTACCAGGATGTTGCCTGGTATGGAGGGGAGATCCTATGAGGAGAGGCTGAGGGATTTGGGATTGTTTTCGCTGGAAAGGCGGCGGCTAAGAGGGGATCTTATTGAAACATATAAGATGATTAGAGGTTTAGATAGGGTGGATAGTGATAGCCTTTTTCCTCTGATGGAGAAATCCAGCACGAGGGGGCATGGCTTTAAATTGAGGGGGGGTAGTTATAGAACCGATGTCAGGGGTAGGTTCTTTACCCAGAGGGTGGTGAGGGATTGGAATGCCCTGCCAGCATCAGTAGTAAATGCGCCTAGTTTGGGGGCGTTTAAGAGATCCGTAGATAGGTTCATGGACGAAAAGAAATTGGTTTAGGTTGGAGGGTCACAGTTTTTTTTTAACTGGTCGGTGCAACATCGTGGGCCGAAGGGCCTGTTCTGTGCTGTAATGTTCTATGTTCTATGTTCTATGTTCTATGAATGCTAACATTGCATTTGCCTTCCTAACTGCCGACTGAACCTGCACGTTAACCTTAAGAGAATCTTGAACAAAGACTCCCAAATCCCTTTGTGTTTCTGATTTCTGAAGCATTTCCCCATTTAGAAAATAGTCTGTTAAAGTTTATTTATTCGTGTCACAAGAAAGGCTTACATTAACACTGCAATGAAGTTACTGTGAAATTCCCCTAGTCATCAATCCACCGAACCTGCACATCTTTGGACACTAAGGGACAATTTAGCATGGCCAATCCACCTAACCTACTCATCTTTGGACACTAAGGGGCAATTTAGCATGGCCAATCCACCTAACCTACACATCTTTGGACACTAAGGGACAATTTAGCATGGCCAATCCACCTAACCTACTCATCTTTGGACACTAAGGGGCAATTTAGCATGGCCAATCCACCTAACCTACACATCTTTGGACACTAAGGGACAATTTAGCATGGCCAATCCACCTAACCTACACATCTTTGGACACTAAGGGACAATTTAGCATGGCCAATCCACCTAACCTGCACATCTTTGGACACTAAGGGACAATTTAGCATGGCCAATCCACCTAACCTGCACATCTTTGGACACTAAGGGACAATTTAGCATGGCCAATCCACCTAACCTGCACATCTTTGGACTGTGGGAGGAAACCGGAGCACCCGGAGGAAACCCACGCAGACACGGGGAGAACGTGCAGACTCCGCACAGACAGTGACCCAAGCCGGGAATCGAACCCGGGTCCCTGGCGCTGTGAGGTAGCAGCGCAAACCCACTGTGCCTCCATTTTTCCTTCCAAAGTGCACAACCTCATGCATTGTATCCCACCCCATCAACCAGAGCAATGCCCCCCTGCGTTACGAACAACAGCTAACCTTCGCACCTGATTCGGGTCACCTCAGTCCAAAATGCCAGGGCGGAGGTCAGGTTCTGGGGTCACAAAGCGCCGGGATCGCGTTCCGACTGGCTCTGGGATGGGGGTTGGTGGAACGCCATATCGGTCAAGCAGTGGTGGGAAGCACTATAGGAAGGATGTGGAAAAGATTGAAAGGGTGCAGAGGCGATTTACAAGGATGTTGCCTGGATTGAGTGGCATGCCTTATGAGGATAGGCTGAGGGAGCTCGGTCTTTTCTCCTTGGAGAGACGAAGGATGAGAGGAGACCTAATAGAGGTGTATAAGATGTTGAGAGGCATAGATCGGGTGGACTCTCAGAGGCTTTTTCCCAGGGTGGAAATGTCTGCTACGAGAGGACACAGGTTTAAGGTGCTGGGGGGTAGGTACAGGGGAGATGTTAGGGGTAAGTTTTTCACACAGAGGGTGGTGGGCGAGTGGAATCGGCTGCCGTCAGTGGTGGTGGAGGCGAACTCAATAGGGTCTTTTAAGAGACTCCTGGATGAGTACATGGAGCGTAATAGGATGGAGGGTTATAGGTAGGTCTAGAAGGTAGGGATGTGTTCGGCACAACTTGTGGGGCCGAAGGGCCTGTTTGTGCTGTAGTTTTTCTATGTTCTATGTTCTAAGTGTAAGGAGGGGGGTGGTGGAGAGGCCACGTTGTGAGGCTACCAAGGACTTACATCAACCCAGCGCTCCCCCTATCTCAGTTCCAGGGGGGATCCAGCCACATTCGCCCAGAACCTCTCGAGGAGGCGATGGCCCAGTGGTATTATCGCTAGACTATTAATCCAGAAACTCAGCGAATGTTCTGGGGGACCCGGGTTCGAATCCCGCCACGGCAGATGGTGGAATTTGATTTCAATAAAAAATATCTGGAATTAAGAATCTACTGATGACCCATTGTCGGAAAAACCCATCTGGTTCCCTTTAGGGAAGGAAATCTGCCGTCCTTACCCCGGTCTGGCCTACATGTGACTCCAGAGCCACAGCAATGTGGTTGACTCTCAACTGCCCTCCAAGAGGCAACTAGGGATGGGCAATAAATGCTGGCCAGCCCTGGAGTGAGTCCCACATTTTCCCCCACTCCCCCGGTGGGTGCGAGTCCCACATTCTCCCCCACTCCCCCCGTGGGAGCGAGTCCCACATTCTCCCCCCGTGGGAGCGAGTCCCACATTCTCCCCCACTCCCCCCATGGGAGCGAGTCCCACATTCTCCCCCACTCCCCCCGTGGGAGCGAGTCCCACATTCACCCCCACTCCCCCCGTGGGAGCAAGTCCCACATTCACCCCCACTCCCCCCGTGGGAGCGAGTCCCACATTCTCCCCCCATTCCCCCCGTGGGAGCGAGTCCCACATTCACCCCCACTCCCCCCGTGGGAGCGAGTCCCACATTCTCCCCCACTCCCCCTCCGTGGGAGCGAGTCCCACATTCTCCCCCAGTCCCCCTGTGGGAGCGAGTCCCACATTCTCCCCCACTCCCCCTCCGTGGGAGCGAGTCCCACATTCTCCCCCACTCCCCCCGTGGGAGCGAGTCCCACATTCTCCCCCACTCCCCCTCCGTGGGAGCGAGTCCCACATTCTCCCCCACTCCCCCGTGGGAGCGAGTCCCACATTCTCCCCCACTCCCCCTCCGTGGGAGTGAGTCCCACATTCTCCCCCACTCCCCCGTGGGAGCGAGTCCCACATTCTCCCCCCACTCCCCCCGTGGGAGCAAGTCCCACATTCTCCCCCACTCCCCTGTGGGAGCGAGTCCCACATTCTCCCCCACTCCCCCTCCGTGGGAGTGAGTCCCACATTCTCCCCCCACTCCCCTGTGGGAGCGAGTCCCACATTCTCCCCCCACTCCCCCCGTGGGAGCAAGTCCCACATTCTCCCCCACTCCCCCCGTGGGAGCGAGGCCCACATTCTCCCCCCACTCCCCCCGTGGGAGCAAGTCCCACATTCTCCCCCACTCCCCCCGTGGGAGCAAGTCCCACATTCTCCCCCACTCCCCCCGTGGGAGCGAGTCCCACATTCTCTCCCCACTCTCCCCGTTGGAGCGAGTCCCACATTCTCCCCCACTCCTCCCGTGGGAGCGAGTCCCACATTCTCCAGGCTCCGCTCACAACCCTTTCAGAGTTTAAGGACCCGTCAGCATTCTCTTTTCTGGAGAGGGAGTTCCTGATAGTTCTGGCTTCTCCATTCTCATAACCACGTGCTAAACCTTTTCTTGGTCCACCTCCTCCAGTACCCCAATATCCTTTTGAAAGGACAGAGACCAGAACTGCACACAGTCACTCCAAAGACCAGAATGTTACACTGAGATCAGCACACGCTGGAATCCAGAACAGAACAGAAAATGCTGGAAAATCTCAGCGGGTCTGACAGCCTCTGTGGAGAGAGAATAGAGCCAACGTTTCGAGTCTGGATGACCCTTTAGTTCCTGTGGAAGACCCTCACTCTGGAACCCTCACTCCCATTGTAGACCCGCACCCTGGAACCCTCACTCGCATTGAAACCCTCACTCTGGAACCCTCACTCCCATTGAGACCCTCACTCTGGAACCCTCACTCCCATTGAGACCCTCACTCTGGAACCCTCACTCCCATTGAGACCCTCACTCTGGAACCCTCACTCTGGAACTCTCACTCCCATTGTAGACCCTCACTCTGGAACCCTCACTCCCATTGAGACCCTCACTCTGGAACCCTCACTCCCATTGTAGACCCTCACCCTGGAACCCTCACTCCCATTGAGACCCTCACTCTGGAACCCTCACTCCCATTGAGACCCTCACTCTGGAACCCTCACTCCCATTGAGACCCTCACTCTGGAACCCTCACTCCCATTGAGACCCTCACTCTGGAACCCTCACTCCCATTGTTGCCCCTCACTCTGGAACCCTCGCTCCCATTGTAGACCCTCACACTGGAACCCTCACTCCCGTTGAGACCCTCACTCTGGAAACCTCACTCCCATTGTAGTCCTTCACTCTAGAACCCACTCCCATTGAGACCCTAACTCCCATTGAGACCCTCACTCTGGAAACCTCACTCCCATTGTAGTCCTTCACTCTTGAACCCACTCCCATTGAGACCCTAACTCCCGTTGAGACCCTCACTCTAGAACCCACTCCCATTGTAGACCCTCACTCTGGAACTCTCACTCCCATTGTAAACCCTCACTCTGGAACCATCACTCCCATTGGAGCCCCTCACTCTGGAACCCTCGCTCCCATTGTAGCCCCTCACTCCGGAACCCTCAGTTCCATTGTAAACCCTCACTCTGGAACCCTCACTCCCATTGTAGACCCTCACTCTGGAACCCTCACTCCCATTGTAGACCCTCACTCTAGAACCCTCACTCCCATTGTAGACCCTCACTCTAGAACCCTCAGTTCCATTGTAAACCCTCACTCTGGAACCCTCACTCCCATTGTAGACCCTCACTCTGGAACTCTCACTCCCATTGTAAACCCTCACTCTGGAACCATCACTCCCATTGGAGCCCCTCACTCTGGAACCCTCGCTCCCATTGTAGCCCCTCACTCCGGAACCCTCACTCCCATTGTAGGCCCTCACTCTAGAACCCTCAGTTCCATTGTAAACCCTCACTCTGGAACCCTCACTCCCATTGTAGACCCTCACTCTAGAACCCTCAGTTCCATTGTAAACCCTCACTCTGGAACCCTCACTCCCATTGTAGACCCTCACTCTGGAACCCTCACTCCCATTGTAGACCTTCACTCTGGAACCCTCACTCCCATTGTAGACCCTCACTCTGGAACCCTCACTCCCATTGTAGACCCTCACTCTGGAACCCTCACTCCCATTGTAGACCCTCACTCTGGAACCCTCACTCCCATTGTAGACCCTCACTCTGGAATACTGGAATAGAGGGGAGGGGGAGAGAGGCAATGAATTGGTCTGGGTGTTAACAATGGCAGTGTGTAAAAGAAAGCAAAGTTTAACTCACTCACACAGACACACACACAAAAACAAGGCTAGAAAGGCAATGATTTGGGGGGTGGGGGGAGACGGTGGATGGAGGGGGTTTTGTTGGGGGGAGGATGAGGGGAGGGGATGGGGGTTTAGTGGGGGGAGGATGGGGGGTGGGGTTAGTGGGGGTGGGGGTTTAGTGGGGGGAGGAGGTGGGGGGTTAGTGGATCGAGGATGGGGGAGGGGTGGGGGGTTTAGTGGCAGAGGGGGGTGGGAGGTATAGCGGAGGGAGGATGGGGGAGGAAGTGAGGGGTTAGTCGAGGGAGGATGTGGTGAGGGGGTGGGGGGAGGATGTGGTGAGGGGGTGGGGGGAGGATGTGGTGAGGGGGTGGGGGGAGGATATGGTGAGGGGGTGGAGGGAGGATGTGGTGAGGGGGTGGAGGGAGGATGTGGTGAGGGGGTGGGGGAGGATGTGGTGAGGGGGTGGAGGGAGGATGTGGTGAGGGGGTGGGGGAGGATGTGGTGAGGGGAGGATGTGGTGAGGGGGTGGGGGAGGATGTGGTGAGGGGGTGGAGGGAGGATGTGGTGAGGGGGTGGAGGGAGGATGTGGTGAGGGGGTGGGGGAGGATGTGGTGAGGGGGTGGGGGAGGATGTGGTGAGGGGGTGGAGGGAGGATGTGGTGAGGGGGTGGGGGAGGATGTGGTGAGGGGGTGGGGGAGGATGTGGTGAGGGGGTGGAGGGAGGATGTGGTGAGGGGGTGGGGGGAGGATGTGGTGAGGGGGTGGGGGAGGATGTGGTGAGGGGGTGGGGGGAGGATGTGGTGAGGGGGTGGGGGAGGATGTGGTGAGGGGGTGGGGGGAGGATGTGGTGAGGGGGTGGGGGAGGATGTGGTGAGGGGGTGGGGGGAGGATATGGTGAGGGGGTGGGGGAGGATGTGGTGAGGGGGTGGGGGGAGGATGTGGTGAGGGGGTGGAGGGAGGATGTGGTGATGGGGTGGGGGAGGATGTGGTGAGAGGGTGGGGGGAGGATGTGGTGAGGGGGTGGGGGAGGATGTGGTGAGGGGGTGGGGGAGGATGTGGTGAGGGGGTGGGGGAGGATGTGGTGAGGGGGTGGGGGGAGGATGTGGTGAGGGGGTGGGGGGAGGATATGGTGAGGGGGTGGGGGAGGATGTGGTGAGGGGGTGGGGGAGGATGTGGTGAGGGGTTGGAGGGAGGATGTGGTGAGGGGGTGGGGGAGGATGTGGTGAGGGGTTGGAGGGAGGATGTGGTGAGGGGGTGGGGGGAGGATGTGGTGAGGGGGTGGGGGGAGGATGTGGTGAGGGGGTGGGGGAGGATGTGGTGAGGGGGTGGAGGGAGGATGTGGTGATGGGGTGGGGGAGGATGTGGTGAGAGGGTGGGGGGAGGATGTGGTGAGGGGGTGGGGGAGGATGTGGTGAGGGGGTGGGGGAGGATATGGTGAGGGGGTGGGGGAGGATGTGGTGAGGGGGTGGGGGGAGGATATGGTGAGGGGGTGGGGGAGGATGTGGTGAGGGGGTGGGGGGAGGATGTGGTGAGGGGGTGGGGGAGGATGTGGTGAGGGGGTGGGGGAGGATATGGTGAGGGGGTGGAGGAGGATGTGGTGAGGGGGTGGGGGAGGATGTGGTGAGGGGGTGGGGGAGGATATGGTGAGGGGGTGGAGGGAGGATGTGGTGAGGGGGTGGGGGAGGATGTGGTGAGGGGGTGGGGGAGGATATGGTGAGGGGGTGGGGGAGGATGTGGTGAGGGGGTGGGGGGAGGATGTGGTGAGGGGGTGGGGGGAGGATGTGGTGAGGGGGTGGGGGGGAGGATGTGGTGAGGGGGTGGGGGATATGGTGAGGTGGGGGGGAGGGATGTGGTGAGGGGGTGGGGAGGATGTGGAGAGGGGGGTGGAGGGAGGATGTGGTGAGGGGTGGGGGAGGATGTGGTGAGGGGGTGGGGGGAGGCTGTGGTGAGGGGGTGGGGGGAGGATGTGGTGAGGGGGTGGGGGAGGATGTGGTGAGGGGGTGGGGGGTTTAGTTGGGCAGTGTGTGGGGAGCTGACCCCAGCGCCCCTCATTCAGACGCCTCTGTGGGGCCTGGGGCCGGTCTCTGCGCTGACGCTGCCCTGTCTGGTCAGAGTGGGGGAAGCCCCCCAGCCTCCGCACTGTCCCAGCAGCTGCCCCCCCACCCCCAGCAACCCCCAAACCAGCTGAGAGGCTGGAGATGGAACCAGGCTTTGACTGCATCACCCCCTCCCCACTTTCCCACCCACTCCCTCCCCACTCTCCCCTCTCCCCCACCCACTCTCAAACACTCTCCCTCCCCCCTCGTGCAGTCACCCTCTCCCTCCCCCCTCGTGCAGTCACCCTCTCCCTCCCCCCTCGTGCAGTCACCCTCTCCCTCCCCCGTCAGTCCTTCCCCCTCCTTCACCCCAGCTGCTTGCTCTGAGAGGGAACAAAATTGTTCATGGAACACAGCACACGGGGAAAACAGAATCTCTCTCTCTCTCTCTCTATGTCTCTCTCTCTCTCTCTCTCTGCCTCTCTCTCTCTATCCCTCTCTCTCTCTGTCTGTGTCTGCCTCTCCTCTCTCTCTATGTCTCTCTCTCTCTCTCTCTCTGTCCCTCTCTCCTCTCTCTGTCTCCTCTCTGTCTGTGTGTGCCTCTCTCCTCTCTCTCTTTCTGTCTCTCTCTCTCTCCTCTGTCCCTCTCTCTATCTTTCTCTCTCTCTCTGTCTCTTTCTTTCTCTCTCTCTCTCTGTCCCTCTCTCTGTCCCTCTCTCTGTCTGTGTGTGCCTCTCCTCTCTCCCTCTCTGTCTCTTTCTTTCTCTCTGTCTCTCTGTCCCTCTCTCCTCTCTCTGTCCCTCTCTCCCTCTCTGTCTCTCTCAATTTAGCGACACTCACACCTATTTTCCTTTGTGTG
>NW_027593338.1:20000-34098 GCF_964213995.1 Mustelus asterias
CCTTTCCACTCCGGCTCTGGCAAAGACTGGAGTCCCAGCAACAAGACTGCATCCTTTAAACCCAGGAATTCCCACTCTGCGAGCAGCGCCCAGCTTTCAACACATGGCAATTTCTCAGGATAACAGTTTCAGATCCCAATTTCAACACATGATAATTTCAGATCATGTTAATTTCAGAGCAGGACAATTTCAACACATATCAATTTTAGACATGACAACTTCAACATGACAATTTCAACATGACAACTTCAACATGACAATTTCAACATGACAATTTCAGACATGACAATTTTAGACATGACAACTTCAACACATGACAATTTCAACATGACAATTTCAACATGACAATTTCAGACATGACAATTTTAGACATGACAATTTCAACATGACAATTTCAACACATGACAACTTCAACACATGACAATTTCAACATGACAATTTCAACATGACAATTTCAACACATGACAACTTCAACACATGACAATTTCAACATGACAATTTCAAGATGACAATTTCAACATGACAATTTCAACATGACAATTTCAACATGACAATTTCAACATGACAATTTCAACATGACAACTTCAACACATGACAATTTCAACATGACAATTTCAACACATGACAATTTCAACATGACAATTTCAGCACATGACCATTTCAACATGACAATTTCAGCACATGACCATTTCAACACATGACATGGATCACGTCGGCACGGTAGCACAGTGGGTTAGCACTGCTGCTTCACAGCTCCAGAGACCTGGGTTCGATTCCCGGCCTCGGGTCACTGTCTGTGTGGAGTCTGCACATTCTCCTCGTGTCTGCGTGGGTTTCCTCCGGGTGCTCCGGTTTCCTCCCACAGTCCAAAGATGTAAGGGTTAGGTTGATTGGCCATGCTAAAATTGCCCCTTACTGTCCCGGGATGTGTAGATTAGAGGGATTAGTGGGTAAAATATGTAGGGATATGGGGGTAGGGATATGGGGGTAGGGCCTGGGTGGGTTTGTGGTCGGTGCAGACTCGATGGGCCGAATGGCCTCTTTCTGTACTGTAGGGTTTCTATGATTTCTTCTATGATGTCAAGTTCAGCACATGACAATTTCAACACATGACAATTTCAGCACATGACCATTTCAACACATGACAATTTCAACACATGACATGGATCATGTCAAGTTCAGCACATGTCAATTTCAACACATGACAATTTCAACACATGACAATTTCAGCACATGACAATTTCAACACATGACATGGATCATGTCAAGTTCAGCACATGACAATTTCAACACATGACAATTTCAGATCACAATTTCAGCACATGTTCAGAACATGTCATTTTCAGCACAGACAGAACATGTCAATTCCCAGTCATGACAATTACACCACATGAGAATTTTATATGTAACAATTTCAATTAACGTGGTTTAATTTTAAGTGTAAGTAACAGTTTCGGTGAGTAGCCCAGATTCAGAGATGCAACGATTCAGAAATGATCCCCCAAAAAACACACGGGTGCCAAGCTCAAATTTCCAAAAAATAATCTTGGAATTAACAAGCCTCCCTTTGCAATTCACTAATTGGACACGCACAGGGCACCTAGCACAAACCTCACTGGGAGATCACCCCGCTTGTGACAACTCAGAGAAACTTGGGGAGGACAATGTGGAAAGATCAGACAGAGCGCAGGCAGGGTTGGCGTCGAAGGCAGTGGAGGGGGAGTGAAGCAGTTAAAGCTTTCAGCGTTGGAGAAAACAGAGGGAAGATCAAGCTGAACGCTTGAGTTTGGTAATGAACCCAACCACCTGGGACACAACCCTCCCCAGATCCCAGGACAGCTGCACGGTTTCGTCTCCAAGCCGGCATCTGGCATTTTAAACAAAAAAATAACTTCTAATTGCATTTCTCCCATCAATTCTCCCCGCACGCAATGTCAAAACAGCACCGAACTCTCTCCACCAGCCAAAACAGAACATGTACAGTCGCAGTTTACACAAATGTGCACATTGTACACGTGTGTGTGTGTGTGTGTTATCCACTCCCTTTGCCCTTTGTCTGGCAACTGTTACAAAGGCTTCTTGATCTAAATAACATATAGAATTCCCACAGTGCAGAAAGAGGCCATTCGGCCCATCGAGTCTGCACTGTCAAAAATCCCGCCTATCCCCCGAACCCCACGTATTTACCCTGTTAATCCCCCTGAGACTAAGGGGGGCAATTTAGCATGGCCAATCCACCTAACCTGCACATCTTTGGACACTAAGTGACAATTTAGCATGGCCAATCCACCTAACCCGCACATCTTTGGACACGAAGTGACAATTTAGCATGGCCAATCCACCTAACCCACACATCTTTGGACACTAAGTGACAATTTAGCATGGCCAATCCACCTAACCCACACATCTTTGGACACTAAGGGGCAATTTAGCATGGCCAATCCACCTAACCTACACATCTTTGGACACTAAGGGGCAATTTAGCATGGCCAATCCACCTAACCTACACATCTTTGGACACTAAGGGGCAATTTAACATGGCCAATCCACCTAACCTACACATCTTTGGACACTAAGGGGCAATTTAACATGGCCAATCCACCTAACCTACACATCTTTGGACACTAAGGGGCAATTTAGCATGGCCAATCCACCTAACCCACACATCTTTGGACACTAAGTGACAATTTAGCATGGCCAATCCACCTAACCTACACATCTTTGGACACTAAGGGGCAATTTAACATGGCCAATCCACCTAACCTACACATCTTTGGACACTAAGGGACAATTTAGCATGGCCAATCCAACTAACCTGCACATCTTTAGACACTAGTGGGCAATGGGTGTCACGGTAGCACAGTGGTTAGCACTGCTGCCTCACAGTGCCAGGGACCCGGGTTCGATTCCCGGCTTGGGTCACTGTCTGTGTGGAGTCTGCTCGTTCTCCCCGTGTCTGCGTGGGTTTCCTCCGGGTGCTCCGGTTTCCTCCCACAGTCCGAAAGACGTGCTGGTTAGGGTGTATCGGCCGTGCTAAATTCTCCCTCGGTGTAACCCGAACAGGAGTGTGGCAACTCGGGGATTTTCACAATAACGTCATGTTAATGTAAGCCTAAATAAACTTAAGTAATTTAGCACGGCCAATGCACCCTACCCTGCATATCTTTCGGACTGTGGGAGAAAACCCACGCAGACACGGGGGAGAATGTGCAGACTCCACACAGACAGTGACCCGAGCCGGGAATCGAACCCATGTCCCTGGGGCTGAGAGGCAGCAGTGCCAGCCCACTGTGCCACCGTGTAATTAATTCCTGTAATCCATGCGTGTTATGTATGTGTGATGTGCAGGTGATAAAATTAAGATGTTGGAAAATCTCAGCAGGTCTGACAGCATCTGTGGAGAGGGAATGGAGGCAACAGATGCTCTGAAACCTGCTGTGTTTTTTGGGATTTTCTGTTTCTGTTTCAGATTCCAGTGTCTGCAGTTATTTGCCTCTATGTTAAAACTATGACTCGATGATGCCTGGATGAGTGTGGCTCCAACAACACTCAAGAAGCACCAACGCCTCTACTTTCTCAGAAGACTAAGGAAATTTGGCATGTCAGCTACGACTCTCACCAACTTTTACAGATGCCCCATAGAAAGCATTCTTTCTGGTTGTATCACAGCTCGGTATGTGCTCCTGCTCTGCCCAAGACCACAAGGAACTACAAAAGGATCGTGAATGTAGCCCAATCCATCACGCAAACCAGCCTCCCATCCATCGACTCTGTCTACACTTCCCGCTGCCTCGGGGAAAAGCAGCCGGCATAATCAAGGACCCCACGCACCCCGGACATTCTCTCTTCCACCTTCTTCCCTCGAGAAAAAGATACAGAAAAAGATGGATGACAGTGGGTTAGCACTGCTGCCTCACAGCGCCAGGGACCCGGGTTCCATTCCCGGTTTGGGTCACTGTCTGTGCGGAGTCTGCACGTTCTCCCCGTGTCTGCGTGGGTTTCCTCCGGGTGCTCCGGTTTCCTCCCACAGCTGGTTAGGGTGCTTTGACCCGAACAGGCGCCGGAGTGTGGCGACGAGGGGAATTTCACAGGAACTTCATTGCAGTGTTAATGTCAGCCGACTTGTGACACTAATAAATAATCTTTAAACAAAAACAAAAGTCTGAGGTCACGCACCGACCGACTCAAGAACAGCTTCTTCCCTGCTGCTGTCAGACTTTTGAATGGACCTACCTCGCATTAAGTTGATCTTTCTCTACACCCTAGCTATGACTGTAACACTACATTCTGCACTCTCTCCTTTCCTTCTCAATGAACGGTATGCTTTGTCTGTATAGCGCGCAAGAAACAATACTTTTCACTGTATCCCAATACACGTGACAATAATAATTCAAATCAAATCAAATTAAATCAAAGAATCCAAGTTCGACACCATCCAGAACAAATAGAATAGAATCATGGAATCCCTACAGTGCAGGAGGCCATTCGGCCCATCGAGTCTGCACCGACCACAATCCCATCCCATAACCCCATGCATTTACCCTAGCTAGTCCCACTGACACTAGGGGGCAATTTAGCATGGCCAATCCACCTAACCGACACATCGTTTGGACTGTGGGAGGAAGCCAGGCCACCATCTTGAACCCATTGCAGTCCCATGTGGTGTAGGTACACCCACAGTGCTGTTAGCGAGGGAGTTCCGGGATTGTTATTGGACATCAGTCAGGCACTGTGTGGGGTAGGTACACCCACAGTGCTGTTAGGGAGGGAGTTCCAGGATTGTTATTGGATATCAGTCAGTCCCCGTGTGTGGGGTAGGTACACCCACAGTGCTGTTAGAGAGGGAGTTCCGGGATTGTTATTGGACATCAGTCAGTCCCTGTGTGTGGGGTAGGTCACCCACAGTGCTGTTAGGGAGGGAGTTCCAGGATTGTTATTGGACATCAGTCAGTCCCCTTGTGTGGGGTAGGTACACCCACTGTGCTGTTAGGGAGGGAGTTCCAGGATTGTTATTGGACATCAGTCAGTCCCCGTGTGTGGGGTAGGTACACCCACAGTGCTGTTAGGGAGGGAGTTCCGGGATTGTTATTGGACATCAGTCAGTCCCCGTGTGTGGGGTAGGTACACCCACAGTGCTGTTAGGGAGGGAGTTCCGGGATTGTTATTGGACATCAGTCAGTCACTGTGTGGGGTAGGTACACCCACAGTGCTGTTAGGGAGGGAGTTCCGGGATTGTTATTGGACATCAGTCAGTCCCCGTGTGTGGGGTAGGTCACCCACAGTGCTGTTAGGGAGGGAGTTCCAGGATTGTTATTGGACATCAGTCAGTCCCCGTGTGTGCGGTAGGTACACCCACAGTGCTGTTAGGGAGGGAGTTCCGGGATTGTTATTGGACATCAGTCAGTCCCCGTGTGTGGGGTAGGTACGCCCACAGCGCTGTTAGGGAAGGAGTTCCGGGATTGTTATTGGACATCAGTCAGTCCCCGTGTGTGGGGTAGGTACACCCACAGCGCTGTTAGGGAGGGAGTTGGCGGGATTTTGACCCCAGCGACAGTGAAGGAACGGCCGATATATTTCCAAGTCAGGATGGTGAGTGGCTCGGAGGGGGGGACTTGCAGGTGGTGGGTGTTCCCCATGTGTCTGGCGACCCCCCCTTGTCCTTCTAGATGGTAGAGGTGGCAGGTTTGGAAGGTGCTGTGGAAGGAGCCTTGGTGACTTGACACTGATACACATAAGGACCTATCAGAGACAGGCGACCAGAAGCTCGGTTAAAGACATCAGTTTTAAGCTACGCCTTACAGGAGAGAGAGAGAGAGGGAGGGAGAGAGAAGGAAGAAGGAGAAGTGCAGAGATTTAGGGAGGAAATTCCAGTGGTTAGCCACCCCCCCACACCTCAGAGGGTGGTAGGAGGTTACAGAGATAGGGAGGGGGTGTAGGGGCTGGAGAAGGTTACAGAGATAGGGAGGGGGGTGTAGGGGCTGGAGGGGGTTACAGAGATAGGGAGGGGGGTGTAGGGGCTGGAGGAGGTTACAGAGATAGGGAGCGGGGTGTAGGGGCTGGAGAAGGTTACAGAGATAGGGTGGGGGGTGTAGGGGCTGGAGGGGGTTACAGAGATAGGGAGGGGGTGTAGGGGCTGGAGGACGTTACAGAGATAGGGAGGGGGTGTAGGGGCTGGAGAAGGTTACAGAGATAGGGAGGGGGTGTAGGGGGCTGGAGGGGGTTACAGAGATAGGGAGGGGGGTGTAGGGGCTGGAGGAGGTTACAGAGATAGGGAGGGGGTGTAGGGGCTGGAGAAGGTTACAGAGATAGGGAGGGGGGTGTAGGGGCTGGAGGGGGTTACAGAGATAGGGAGGGGGTGTAGGGGCTGGAGGACGTTACAGAGATAGGGAGGGGGTGTAGGGGCTGGAGGAGGGTACAGAGATAGGGAGGGGGTGTAGGGGGCTGGAGGGGGTTACAGAGTTAGGGAGGGGGTGTAGGGGGCTGGAGGAGGTTACAGAGATAGGGAGCGGGGTGTAGGGGCTGGAGAAGGTTACAGAGATAGGGAGGGGGGTGTAGGGGCTGGAGGGAGTTACAGAGATAGGGAGGGGGTGTAGGGGCTGGAGGACGTTACAGAGATAGGGAGGGGGTGTCGGGGCTGGAGGAGGGTACAGAGATAGGGAGGGAGTGTAGGGGGCTGGAGGGGGTTACAGAGATAGGGAGGGGGTGTAGGGGCTGGAGGACGTTACAGAGATAGGGAGGGGGTGTCGGGGCTGGAGGGGGTTACAGAGATAGGGAGGGGGAGTAGGGACTGGAGGAGGTTTCAGAGATAGGGAGGGGGGGTAGGGGGCTGGAGGGGGTTACAGAGATAGGGAGGGGGTGTAGGGAGCTGGAGGAGGTTACAGAGATAGGGAGGGGGTGTAGGGGGCTGGAGGGGGTTACAGAGATAGGGAGGGGGTGTAGGGGGCTGGAGGGGGTTCCAGAGATAGGGAGGGGGTGTAGGGGGCTGGAGGAGGGTACAGAGATAGGGAGGGGTGTAGGGGGCTGGAGGAGGTTACAGAGATAGGGAGGGGGTGTAGGGGCTGGAGGGGTTTACAGAGATAGGGAGGGGGTGTAGGGGGCTGGAGGAGGGTACAGAGATAGGGAGGGGGTGTAGGGAGCTGGAGGGGGTTACAGAGATAGGGAGGGGGGTGTAGGGGCTGGAGGAGGTTACAGAGATAGGGAGGGGGTGTAGGGGGCTGGAGGGGGTTACAGAGATGGGAGGGGGTGTAGGGGCTGGAGGGGGTTACAGAGATAGGGAGGGGTTGTAGGGGCTGGAATGGGTTACAGAGATAGGGAGGAGGTGTAGGGGCTGGAGGGGGTTACAGAGATAGGGAGGGGGTGTAGGGGGCTGGAGGGGGTTACAGAGATAGGGAGGGGGTGTAGGGGGCTGGAGGAGGTTACAGAGATAGGGAGGGGGTGTAGGGGGCTGGAGGAGGGTACAGAGAGAGGGAGGGGGTGTAGGGGGCTGGAGGGGGTTACAGAGATAGGGAGGGGGGTGTAGGGGCTGGAGGAGGTTACAGAGATAGGGAGGGGGTGTAGGGGGCTGGAGGAGGTTACAGAGATAGGGAGGGGGGTGTAGGGGCTGGAGGAGGTTACAGAGATAGGGAGGGGGTGTAGGGGCTGGAGGGGGTTACAGAGATAGGGTGGGGGGTGTAGGGGCTGGAGGGGATTACAGAGATAGGGAGGTGGTGTAGGGGGCTGGAGGGGGTTACAGAGATAGGGTGCGGGGTGTAGGGGCTGGAGGGGGTTACAGAGATGGGGAGGGGGGTGTAGGGGTTGGAGGGGGTTACAGAGATGGGGAGGGGGGTGTAGGGGTTGGAGGGGGTTACAGAGATAGGGATGGGGTGTAGGGGCTGGGGGAGGGTACAGAGATAGGGAGGGGGTGTAGGGGCTGGAGGGGGTTACAGAGATAGGGTGTGGGGTGTAGGGGCTGGAGGGGGTTACAGAGATGGGGAGGGGGGTGTAGGGGTTGGAGGGGGTTACAGAGATAGGGAGGGGGGTGTAGGGGTTGGAGGGGGTTACAGAGATAGGGAGGGGGTGTAGGGGGTTGGAGGGGGTTACAGAGATAGGGTGGGGGGTGTAGGGGCTGGAGGGGGTTACAGAGACAGGGAGGGGGTGTAGGGGGCTGGAGGGGGTTACAGAGATAGGGTGCGGGGTGTAGGGGCTGGAGGGGGTTACAGAGATGGGGAGGGGGGTGTAGGGGTTGGAGGGGGTTACAGAGATAGGGAGGGGGGTGTAGGGGTTGGAGGGGGTTACAGAGATAGGGAGGGGGTGTAGGGGTTGGAGGGGGTTACAGAGATAGGGAGGGGGTGTAGGGGTTGGAGGGGGTTACAGAGATAGGGAGGGGGTGTAGGGGCTGGAGGGGGTTACAGAGATGGGGAGGGGGGTGTAGGGGTTGGACGGGGTTACAGAGATAGGGAGGGGGGTGTAGGGGTTGGAGGGGGTTACAGAGATAGGGAGGGGGTTGTAAACAAGAATGTGAACTTTGGAATTCTAAGCCTTGTGTTGATTAGTGATGTTGACCCTCGGGTTAATGTGGGGTGATTTTCCTCTTGCATAACACTGCCACCTACACAAGGAACCCAAATGCTGCAAAGACCAACCCTTATACAATGCTGCTGAAGTATTCTCACCAAGAGCCCTGTACAGGTGGAGCAAGACTTCCCTCGTTTTATACTCAATCTCCCTGACAACAAACAACAACATTGCAGTAGCCTGGGCCTTTTTCTGATTTGATTCATTATTGTCACATGTATTGGGATACAGTGAAAAGTATTGTTTCTTGCGCGCTGTACAGACAAAGCATACCGTTCATAGAGAAGGAAAGGAGAGGGTGCAGAATGTAGTGTTCCGACTCTCTCCAACTTTTCCAGATGCCCCATAGAAAGCATTCTTTCTGGTTGTATCACAGCTTGGTCTGGGGCTCCTGCTCTGCCCAAGACCGCAAGGAACTACAAAAGGGTCGTGAATGTAGCCCAATCCCACCTCGCAAACCAGCCTCCCATCCATTGACTCTGTCTACACTTCCCGCTGCCTCGGGAAAGCGAAGAGCATAATTAAGGATGCCACGTACCTCAGACATACTTCAGGCAATTTAGCATGGCCAGTCCCCCTAACCCGCACATCTTTGGACACTAAGGGGCAATTTAGCATGGCCAATCCACCTAACCAGCACATCTTTGGACACTAAGGGGCAATTTAGCACGGCCAATCCCCCGAACCTGCACATCTTTGGACACTAAGGGGCAATTTAGCACGGCCAATCCACCTAACCCGCACATCTTTGGACACTAAGGGACAATTTAGCATGGCCAATCCCCCTAACCCGCACATCTTTGGACACTAAGGGGCAATTTAGCATGGCCAATCCACCTAACCTGCACATCTTTGGACACTAAGGGGCAATTTAGCATGGCCAATCCCCCGAACCTGCACATCTTTGGACACTAAGGGGCAATTTAGCACGGCCAATCCCCCGAACCTGCTCATCTTTGGACACTAAGGGGCAATTTAGCATGGCCAATCCCCCGAACCTGCACATCTTTGGACACTAAGGGGCAATTTAGCATGGCCAATCCCCCTAACCCGCACATCTTTGGACACTAAGGGACAATTTAGCATGGCCAATCCCCCTAACCCGCACATCTTTGGACACTAAGGGGCAATTTAGCATGGCCAATCCACCTAACCTGCACATCTTTGGACACTAAGGGGCAATTTAGCATGGCCAATCCCCCGAACCTGCACATCTTTGGACACTAAGGGGCAATTTAGCACGGCCAATCCCCCGAACCTGCTCATCTTTGGACACTAAGGGGCAATTTAGCATGGCCAATCCCCCGAACCTGCACATCTTTGGACACTAAGGGGCAATTTAGCACGGCCAATCCCCCGAACCTACACATCTTTGGAATGTGGGAGGAAACCCATGCAGACACGGGGAGAATGTGCAAACTCATCTTTCGGCTGGGACGTCAGGTAGAGAATAGAGGGTCGCTGGAAAGCATGAGGTAGCATGCCATAATTGGAGGAAGTGTTGGAGTTTATTTATTAGTGTCACAAGTAGGCTTACATTAACACCGCAATGAAGTTACTGTGAAAATCCCCTAGTCGCCACACTCCGGCACCTGTTCGGGTCAATCCACCCTATCCCGCACATCTTTCAGACTGTGGGAGGAAACCGGAGCACCCGGAGGAAACCCACGCAGACACGGGGAGAATGTGCAGACTCCACACAGACAGTGACCCGAGCCGGGAATCGAACCCGGGTCCCTGGCGCTGTGAGGCAGCAGTGCTAACCCACTGTGCCACTATGCCTGTGCCGTGGGTGGGACGGGAGTGGGGGGGGGCCGATGGCGGGGGGTTGGGGGGGTTGATGGCGGGGGGAGTTGGGGGGGGGGTCGATGGTGGGGGTTTGGGGGGGTTGATGGCGGGGGCGTTGGGGGGGTCGATGGCGGGGGGGTTGAGGGGGTCGATGGCGGGGAGGTTGAGGGGGTCGATGGCGGGGGGGTTGGGGGGGTCGATGGCGAGGAGGTTGGGGGGGTCGATGGCGGGGGGGGTAGTGGGTGGGTCGATGGCGGGGGGTGTTGTGGGGGGGTCGATGGCGGGGTGGTTGGTGGGGCTCGATGGTGGGGGGGTCGATGGCGGGGGGGTTGAGGGGGGTCGATGGCGGGGGGGATGGTGGGGTCGATGGTGGGGGGGTTGGGGGGTCGATGGCGGGGGGCGTTGGGGGGGTCGATGGCGGGGGGGTTGGGGGGGTCGATGGCGGAGGGGTTGGGGGGGTCGATGGCGGGGGGGTTTGGGGGGGTCGATGGCGGGGGGGTTGGGGGGGTCGATGGCGGGGGGTTGGGGGGTCGATGGCGGGGGGGTTTGGGGGGGTCGATGGCGGGGGTGGTTAGTGGGGTCGATGGTGGGGGGGTTGGGGCGGTCGATGGTGGGGGGTTTGGGGGGTCGATGGCGGGGGAGTTGGGGGGATCGATGGCGGGGGGTTGGGAGGGTCGATGGCGGGGGAGTTGGGGGGGTCGATGGCAGGGTGTTGGGGGGGTTGATGGCGGCGGGTTGGGGGGGCGATGGCAGGGGGGTTTGGGGGGGTCGATGGCGGGGGGGGTTGGTGGGGTCGATGGTGGGGGGGTTGGGGGGGTCGATGGCGGGGGGGGTTGGGGTGGTCGATGGTGGGGGGGTTTGGGGGGGTCGATGGCGGGGGTTTGGGGGGGTCGATGGCGGGGGAGTTGGGGGGATCGATGGCGGGGGGTTGGGAGGGTCGATGGCGGGGGAGTTGGGGGGGTCGATGGCAGGGTGTTGGGGGGTCGATGGCGGGGGGTTGGGGGGGTCGATGGCGGGGGGGGTTGGGGGGATCGATGGCGGGGGGTTGGGGAGCCGATGGTTGGGGGGTTGGGGGGTCGATGGTGGGGTGGTTGGGGAGGCGATGGCGGGGGGTTGAGGGGTCGATGGTGGGGGGTGCGGATTCGATGGCGGGGGGGATGGGGGGGTCGATGGCGGGGGGTTGGGGGGGTCGATGGCGAGGGGGGTCGATGGCGGGGGGGGTTGGGGGGGTCGATGGCGGGGGTTTGGGGGGGTCGATGGCGGGGGTTTGGGGGGTCGATGGCGGGGGGCTTGGGAGGGTCGATGGCGGGGGGGTTGGGAGGGTCGATGGTGGGGGAGTTGGGGGGGTCGATGGCGGGGGGGTTGGGGGGATCGATGGCGGGGGGTTGAGGAGCCGATGGTTGGGGGGTTGGGGGGTCGATGGTGGGGGGGTTGGGGAGGCGATGGCGGGGGGTTGAGGGGTCGATGGTGGGGGGTGCGGATTCGATGGCGGGGTGGATGGGGGGGTCGATGGCGGGGGGTTGGGGGGGTCGATGGCGAGGGGGGTCGATGGCGGGGGGGGTTGGGGGGGTCGATGGCGGGGGTTTGGGGGGGTCGATGGCAGGGGTTTGGGGGGGTCGATGGCGGGGGGCTTGGGAGGGTCGATGGCGGGGGGGTTGGGAGGGTCGATGGTGGGGGAGTTGGGGGGGTCGATGGTGGGGAGTTGGGGGGGTCGATGGTGGGGGAGTTGGGGGGGTCGATGGTGGGGGTTTGGGAGGGTCGATGGCGGGGGAGCTGGGGGGGTCGATGGTGGGGGAGTTGGGGGGGGTCGATGGCGGGGGAGTTGGGGGGTTCGATAGTGGGGGGTTGGGCGGGTTCGATTGCGGTAGGGAGTTGGGGGGGTCGATGGCGGGGGGTTGGGGGGGGTTCGATGGCGGGGGAGTTGGGGGGGTCGATGGTGGGGGGTTGGGGGGGTCGAATTTGGGGGGGTTGGGGGTGTCGATGGCGGGGGGTTGGGGGGTCGATGGCGGGAGGGTTGGGAGGGTTGATGGTGGGGATTGGAGGGGTCGATGGTGGGGGGGTTGGTGCGGTCGATGGCGGGGGGTTTGGGGGGGTCGATGGCGGGGGATTGGGGGATCGATGGTGGGGGGGTTGGGGGGGTCAATGGCGGGGGATTGGGGGATCGATAGCGGGGGGGTTGGGGGGGGTCGATGGCGGCGGTGGTGGGGTGGTCGATGGCGGGGGGTTGGGGGGGTCGATGGTGGGGTGTTGATGGCGGGGGATAGATGGTGGGGGTTTGGGGGGTTCGATGGTCGGGGGGTGGCGTGTCGATGGCCGAGGGTGTGGGGGGGTCGATGGCGGGGGGGGTTGGGGGTTCGGTGGCAGGGGGGTCGATGATGGGGGTGGGGGGTTCGATGGGGGGGTTGGGGGGGTCGATGGCAGGGGGGGTTGGGGGTGGTTGATGGCAGGGGTCTTGGGAGGGTCGATGGCGGGGGGGGTTGGGGTGGTCGATGGCAGGGATTGGGGTGGTCGATGGCGGGGGGGGGTTGGGGGAGTTAATGGCGGGGGTGTCGATGGCGGGGGGGGTTTGGGGGGTCGATGGTGGGGGGTCGATGGTGGAGCGTTGGGGGGGTCGATGGCGGGGGGTTGGGGGGGTTGATGGTGGGAGGGTTGGGGGGTCGATGGTGGGGGGTCGATGGCTGGGGGGTTTGGGGGGGTGGATGGCGTTTGGGTTGGGGGGGTCGATGGTGGGGGGGGTTCGGAGGGTCGATGGCGGGGGGGGTTGGGGGGGTCGATGGCGGGGGTGTGGGGGGTCGATGGCGGGGGTGTGGGGGGGTCGATGGCGGGGGGTTGGGAGGGTCGATGGCAGGAGTGTGGGGGGGTCGATGGCGGGGGGTTGGGGGGGTCGATGGTGGGGGTGTTAGGGGTGTCGATGGCAGGGGTTAGGGGGGTCGATGGCGGGTTGGTTGGGGGGGGGTCGATGGCGGGGCGGGTTGGGGGGGTAATGGCTGAGGGGGGTTGGGGGGGCGATGGCTGGGGGGGTTGGGAGGGTCGATGGCAGGGGGGTTGGGGGGGTCGATGGCGGGGGTTGGGGGGGTTGGGGGGGTGCTGGGGGGGGGTTGGGGAGTCGATGGCGGGGGGGTTGGGGGAGTCGATGGCGGGGGGGTTGGGGTGGTTGTTGGTGGGTTGGAGGGGTCGATGGCGGGGGGTTGGGGGGGGGTCGATGGCTGGGGGGTTGGGGGTGTCGATGGCGGGGTGTGTTGGGGGGGTCGTTGGCAGGGGGGTTGGGGGGGCGATGGCTGGGGGGGGTTGGGGGGGTCGATGGCTGGGAGGGTTGGGGGTGTCGATGGCGGGGTGTTGGGGGGGTTGTTGGCGGGGTGGGTTGGAGGGGTCGATGGCGGGGGGGTTGGGGGGGTGGATGGCGTTTGGGTTGGGGGGTTCGATGGCGGGGGCATCGATGGCGTGAATTGAGATTGGGATCCCCGGCTAACATTCCCCACCCCCCCGTTCCCCCACCCAATGGGTGCGAACCCCGACTCCACGTCTCAGGGTGACTGTGGGATCTTGCTGTGCACAAAATGGCTGCCAGACCTGGCCAGTTTGGTGCATCATGGGAAGGGAATCACACCCTCCTCAGGGGGCCAGCCCTCAGGCTGTGGAGAGCTGTCTCCATGGTGACAGTAACCTCCCGCCCTCCAGGCCAGCAGCGCTGCCC
Source organism: Mustelus asterias (assembly GCF_964213995.1). Taxonomy (NCBI): domain Eukaryota; kingdom Metazoa; phylum Chordata; class Chondrichthyes; order Carcharhiniformes; family Triakidae; genus Mustelus; species Mustelus asterias. The sequence goes on from NW_027593338.1 coordinate 34,036, forward strand.
ATTGGTTAACCGCGCGCCACGTGCTTTACCCAGCCTGGCCCCGCCCCCTCTTCCCTGCTGTCA
>NW_027593339.1:2500-5000 GCF_964213995.1 Mustelus asterias
CCGCACTGATATTCCCAACAAGGGCAAGAGGTTTCAGTGTTTAAACATGTAAACATTTAAAAACAAAAGCAGACAGAATTTGGTTCAATCTCACGGGATCCAGGGTGAGTTAGCCAAATGGATATAAAATAGGCTTGATGACAGAAGACAGAGGGTGGTTGTAGAGGGTTGTTTTTTTGGTCAAACTGGAGGCCTGTGACCAGCGGGGTGCCTCAGGGATCGGTGCTGGGTCCACTGTTATTGGTCATCTATATTAATGATTTGGATGAGAATTTAGGAGGCATGGTTTGTAAGTTTACAGTTGACACCAAGATTTGTGGCATAGTGGACAGTGAAGAAGGTTATCTCGGGTTGCAATGGGATCTTGATCAATTGGGCCAGTGGGCTGTTGAATGGCAGATGGAGTTTAATTTAGATAAATGCAAGGTGATACATTTTGGTGGATCGAACCAACACAGGACTTACTCAGTTAATGGTAGGGTGTTGGTGAGAGTTACAGAACAAAGGGATCTCGGGGTACAGATTGATAGCTCCTTGAAAGTGGGGTCACAGGTGGATATAGTGGTGAAGAAGGCATTCCACATGCTTGGTTTCATTGGTCAGTACATGGAATACAGGAGTTGGGACGTCTTGTTGGAGTTGTACAAGACATTGGTAAGACCACACTTGGAATGCTGTGTATTGTTCTGGTCACCCTTATAGAAAGGAGATGATTAAGCTGGAAAGTGTGCAGAAAAGAATTACTGGGATGCCAAGGGGTCCTGATGGTTTGAGTTATAATGAGAGGCTGGATACTCTGGGACTTTTTTTCCCTTGAGTTGGCTTAGTGGTGTTCTTATAGAGGTCTCTAAAATAATGAGGGCATGGATATAGCAGCTTTATAGAACCTTAGTTAGGCCGCACTTGGAATATAGTGTTCAATTCTGATCGACACACGACCAGAAAGATGTGGAGAATTTGGAGAGGGTTCAGAAAAGATTTACCAGGATGTTGCCTGGTATGGAGGGCATTAGCTCTGAGGAGAGATTGGAGAAACTTGGTTTGTTCTCACTGGAACGACGGAGGTTGAGGGATGACCTGATAGAATTCTACAAGATTATGAGGGGCATGGACAGAGTGGATAGTGAGAAGCTTTTTACCAGGGTGGAAGATTCAAAATCTAGGGGGCATAGGTTTAAGGTGTGAGGGGCAAGGTTTAAAGGAGATGTACAAGGCAAGTTTTTTTACACAGAGGGTGGTGGGTGCCTGGAACTCGCTGCCGGGGGAGGTAGTGGAAGCAGATACGATAGTGAGTTTTACGGAACGTCTGGACAAATACATGAATAGGATGGGAATAGAGGGATATGTTCCCCGGAAGGGTAGGGGGTTTTAGATCAGTCGGGCAGCATGGTTGGTGCAGGCTTGGAGGGCCGAAGGGCCTGTTCCTGTGCTGTAATTCTCTTTGTTCTTTGATAAGCTCGTCAACATCTTTTCCAAAAGGGTGGGGAGTCTAAAACTAGAAGACACAGGTTTAAGGTGAGAGGGGAGAGGGTCCAGAGGGCAATTCTTTTCACACATAGGGTGGTGAGGGATTGGAACAAGCTGCCAGAGGTCGTAGTAGAAGCGGACACAATTTTATATTTTAAAAAGCATTTAGACAGTTATTCTGGTAAGATTGGTGTGGAGGGATTTGGGCCAAACGCAACGCATTTGATACGAGCTTAATGGTAAAAACTGGGTGGCAGGGAAAAGTTGGGCCAAAGGGCCCATTTGTATCTGAGCTCTGTTTTCTGCCCGGAAACCATTTCTCAATCCATCCCAGTATTTTCCAAATTTGTGGATTGGACATAGTAAATTGCCGTTTCCTGTCCAAAGCTGTGTTGGTTCGGTGGATTAAGGTAAATGTGTGGGGTTACGGGGATAGGGCTGGGTCAAGGGCCTTGGTAAGATACTGTGTCAGAGAGTCAGTACAGAATCGATGGGCTGAATGGTCTCCTTCTGCACTGCAGGGATTCTGTGACTCTACTATTAAGATCCCTTTGTCATTTGAAGCTTCCAGCTAAAATGCTGACAATGCTGCCTATTTCTGTGCACTTTGGCAAACATTCTGTCTCATCACCGGGCGACACGGTGGCACAGTGGTTAGCACTGCTGACTCACAGCGCCAGGGATCTGGGTTCGATTCCCCGCCTCGAGTGACTGTCTGTGTGGAGTTTGCACGTTTGCTAAATTGCCCCTTAGTGTCAGGGGGATTCGGGCCTGGGTGGGATTATTGTCGGGGCAGGCTTGTTGGGCTGAATGGCCTCATTCTGCAGTGTAGGAATTCTAGGACTCTTGGATCTTAAATGGTTGATAAATAGTGAAACTGAGACACAAACTGGGGCTTGGCAGCAGCAGACAGAATGGGAATCATTGCATCCTGCAGGGATTTTTATTACAGAATCAATTTCAGAAAATTTACAACTCAAAATTCACAAAAGCAAAGTGTGGGATTGCAAACTTGGAATGATTAGCCTAGGAC
>NW_027593339.1:10000-27500 GCF_964213995.1 Mustelus asterias
CTCCCAGGACAGGTACAGCACGGGGTGAGATACAGAGTGAAGCTCCCTCTACACTGTCCCCATCATATAATCCAATGACAGATACAGCATGGTGCTAGATTAAAGGAAAGGCTGCCTCCACATTGTGCACATCAAACAGACCCAGGACAGGTACAGCACGGGGTTAGATACAGCTCAAATCTTCCTCTACATTTTGCCCATCATTGTGTGTGTGTGTGTGAGAGAATGTGTGTGTGAGAGAGAGAGAGTGTGTGTGTGTGAGAGAGTGTGTGTGCGTGAGAGAGAGTGTGTGCATGAGGGAGAGTGTGTGTGTGAGAACGTGTGTGTGTGTGAGAGAGAGTTTGTGTGAGAGAGAGTGTGTGCGAGAGAGAGTGTGTGCAAGAGAGAGTGTGTGCGAGAGAGAGTGTGTGCGAGAGAGTGTGTGCGAGAGAGTGTGTGCGAGAGAGAGTGTGTGCGAGAGAGAGTGTGTGTGCGAGAGAGAGTGTGTGTGCGAGAGAGAGTGTGTGTGCGAGAGAGAGTGTGTGCGAGAGAGAGTGTGTGCGAGAGAGAGTGTGTGCGAGAGAGAGTGTGTGCGAGAGAGAGAGTGTGTGCGAGAGAGAGAGCGTGTGCGTGAGTGTGTGTGTGCGTGAGAGAGACTGTGTGAGAGACTGAGTGTGTGCGTGAGAGAGACTGTGTGCGTGAGAGAGAGTATATGTTTGAGAGAGAGTGTATATGTTTGAGAGAGAGTGTATATGTGAGAGAGAGAGAGTGTGTGTGAGAGAGAGAGTGTGCGAGAGTGTGTCTGAGAGAGAGTGTGTATGTGTGAGAGAGTGTGTGTGTGAGAGAGTATATGTTTGAGAGAGAGTGTATGTGTGTGAGAGAGTGAGTTTATGTGTGTGAGAGTGAGTTTATGTGTGTGAGAGAGTGAGTGTATGTGTGTGAGAGAGTGAGTGTATGTGTGTGAGAGTGCGTCAGTTGGAGAGAATGTGTGAGAGTGTGTGAGCGTGAAAGTGTGTGAGAGAGAATGTGTGTGAGAGAGAAAGTATGTGAGAGAGAAAGTGTGTGTGACAGAGAGGAGGAGCGTGTGTGTGAGTGAGAGAGTGTGTAAGAGATAGTGTATGTGTGTGTGAGAGACAGAGAGAGCATGTGTGTGTGTGTGTGTGTTTCTGAGAGTGTGTAAGGAGAGCGTCTGTGTGACCTGATCTTCCTCTACAGTCTATCAGTAACTGAAACATGGGATTAGATGCAAAGTAAAGCTCCCTCGACACTGTTCCCATCAAACACTCCCAGGAAAGGTACAGGTACAGCACAGAGTTCGATACAGAGTAAAGCTCCCTCGACACTGTCCCCATCCAACACTCCCAGGACAGGTACAGCACGGGGTTAGATACAGAGTAAAGCTCCCTCGTCACTGTCCCCATCAAACACTCCCAGGACAGGTACAGCACGGGGTTAGATACAGAGTAAAGCTCCCTCTACACTGTCCCCATGAAACACACACAGGACAGGTACAGCATGGGGTTAGATACAGATAAAGCTCACTCTACACTGTCCCCATCAAACACTCCCAGGACAGGTACAGCACGGGGTTAGATACAGAGTAAAGCTCCCTCTACACTGTCCCCATGAAACACACACAGGACAGGTACAGCATGGGGTTAGATACAGATAAAGCTCACTCTACACTGTCACTATCAAATAACTATCAAATCTCCACATCATGACGATCAAATATTCCAATGACAGATACAGCATGGGGATAGATACAGGGAAAAGCTGCCACACATCAAACACACCCAGGACAGGTACAGCATCGGGTGAGATACAGCGTAAATCTCCCTCTACACTGTGTGTGTGAGAGAGAATGTGTGTGTGTGTCTGAGAGTGTGAGAGAGTGTGTGTGTGAGAGAGAGAGAGGGTGTGTGTGTGAGCTGATCTTTCTCCACACCCTATCGGTAACTGCAACACTATATTCTGCACCCTTTCCTCTCCTTCTCCCTGTGTACTCTATGTACAGAATGTTTTGTCTGTATAGCGCACAAGAAACAATACTTTTCACTGCATCCCAATTCAAATCAATCAAATCAAATCAAATTAACACGGTGAAGTTTGGACCCTGTGGGGTGACAGTTGTCTGAATACAGATTCTATCTTATTGTAACATTCAGGTACCACGTGTACTGAGCTCACCAGCGTTCTGTCTGTATTGTGTGAATCCAGTCTTGAAATATCCACTGATGTTGCTAATTCTGCCAAGACAGAAACAGAAAGAGTGTTTGAATTCTCCGTGATTAGACCCCTTAACGATAAACAACATGGTGGATGAGAGGGATAGAGAGGGAGAGGGAGAGAGAGAGAGAGAGAGGAAGAGAGAGAGATGGAGCGATGCAGAGTAACAGAGAGATAGGGAGAGGGAGCAATGCAGAGAGTAACAGTTAGACAGTGAGGAATAGAGATTAATTCAGATGGGTAGTGAGTGACAGGGGAGTCCAAGACGCTACATAAGCAAGGTAAAGATTTGAAAATGGAGGAGTGTTTCTTACCCACTTTTAAAAGACAATCCACACTCACACCAGTCACATTTCACAATCTCTGCTCAGTCCTGTGTTGGGGGGTGATGAGTGTGGGATCAGTCTTTGCTTTTCTCAAACCGCACTGATATTCCCAACAAGGGCAAGAGGTTTCAGTGTTTAAAAATGTAAACATTTAAAAACAAAACCAGACAGGATTTGGTTAAATCTCACGGGATCCAGGGTGAGGTAGCCAAATGGATATAAAATTGGCTGGATGACAGGAGACAGAGGGTGGTTGTAGAGGGTTGTTTTTTTGGTCAAACTGGAGGCCTGTGACCAGCGGGGTGCCTCAGGGATCGGTGCTGGGTCCACTGTTATTGGTCATCTACATTAATGATTTGGATGAGAATTTAGGAGGCATGGGTTTGTAAGTTTGCAGTTGACACCAAGATTTGTGGCATAGTGGACAGTGAAGAAGGTTATCTCGGGTTGCAATGGGATCTTGATCAATTGGGCCAGTGGGCTGTTGAATGGCAGATGGAGTTTAATTTAGATAAATGCAAGGTGATACATTTTGGTGGATCGAACCAACACAGGACTTACTCAGTTAATGGTAGGGTGTTGGTGAGAGTTACAGAACAAAGGGATCTCGGGGTACAGATTGATAGCTCCTTGAAAGTGGAGTCACAGGTGGATAGAGTGGTGAAGAAGGCATTCCACATGCTTGGTTTCATTGGTCAGAACATGGAATACAGGAGTTGGGACGTCTTGTTGAAGTTGTACAAGACATTGGTAAGACCACACTTGGAATGCTGTGTATTGTTCTGGTCACCCTTATAAAAAGGAGATGATTAAGCTGGAAAGTGTGCAGAAAAGAATTACTGGGATGCTATGGGGTCCTGATGGTTTGAGTTATAATGAGAGGCTGGATACTCTGTGACTTTTTTTCCCTTGAGTTGGCTTAGTGGTGTTCTTCTAGAGGTCTCTAAAATAATGAGGGCATGGATATAGCAGCTTTATAGAACCTTAGTTAGGCCGCACTTGGAATATAGTGTTCAATTCTGGTCGACACACTACCAGAAAGATGTGGAGAATTTGGAGAGGGTTCAGAAAATATTTACCAGGATGTTTCCTAGGATGGAGGGCATTAGCTCTGAGGAGAGATTGGAGAAACTTGGTTTGTTCTCACTGGAACGACGGAGGTTGAGGGATGACCTGATAGAAGTCTACAAGATTATGAGGGGCATGGACAGAGTGGATAGTCAGAAGCTTTTTCCCAGGGTGGAAGATTCAAAATCTAGGGGGCATAGGTTTAAGGTGTGAGGGGCAAGGTTTAAAGGAGATGTACAAGGCAAGTTTTTTTACACAGAGGGTGGTGGGTGCCTGGAACTCGCTGCCGGGGGAGGTAGTGGAAGCGGATACGATAGTGAGTTTTACGGAACGTCTGGACAAATACATGAATAGGATGGGAATAGAGGGATATGGTCCCCGGAAGGGTAGGGGGTTTTAGTTCAGTCGGGCAGCATGGTTGGTGCAGGCTTGGAGGGCCGAAGGGCCTGTTCCTGTGCTGTAATTCTCTTTGTTCTTTGATAAGCTCGTCAACATCTTTTCCAAAAGGGAGGGGAGTCTAAAACTAGAAGACACAGGTTTAAGGTGAGAGGGGAGAGGGTCCAGAGGGCAATTCTTTTCACACATAGGGTGGTGAGGGATTGGAACAAGCTGCCAGAGGTCGTAGTAGAAGCGGACACAATTTTATATTTTAAAAAGCATTTAGACAGTTATTCTGGTAAGATTGGTGTGGAGGGATTTGGGCCAAACGCAAGGCATTTGATACGAGCTTAATGGTAAAAACTGGGTGGCAGGGAAAAGTTGGGCCAAAGGGCCCATTTGTATCTGAGCTCTGTTTTCTGCCCGGAAACCATTTCTCAATCCATCCCAGTATTTTCCAAATTTGTGGATTGGACACAGTAAATTGCCGTTTCCTGTCCAAAGCTGTGTAGGTTCGGTGGATTAAGGTAAATGTGTGGGGTTACGGGGATAGGGCTGGGTCAAGGGCCTTGGTAAGATACTGTGTCAGAGAGTCAGTACAGACTCGATGGGCTGAATGGTCTCCTTCTGCACTGCAGGGATTCTGTGACTCTACTATTAAGATCCCTTTGTCATTTGAAGCTTCCAGCTAAAATGCTGACAATGCTGCCTAACTCTGTGCACTTTGGCAAACGTTCTGTCTCATCACCGGGCGACACGGTGGCACAGTGGTTAGCACTGCTGACTCACAGCGCCAGGGATCTGGGTTCGATTCCCCGCCTCGAGTGACTGTCTGTGTGGAGTTTGCACGTTTGCTAAATTGCCCCTTAGTGTCAGGGGGATTCGGGCCTGGGTGGGATTATTGTCGGGGCAGGCTTGTTGGGCTGAATGGCCTCATTCTGCAGTGTAGGAATTCTAGGACTCTTGGATCTTAAATGGTTGATAAATAGTGAAACTGAGACACAAACTGGGGCTTGGCAGCAGCAGACAGAATGGGAATCATTGCATCCTGCAGGGATTTTTATTACAGAATCAATTTCAGAAAATTTACAACTCAAAATTCACAACAGCAAAGTGTGGGATTGCAAACTTGGAATGATTAGCCCAGGACTAAAGTTTAAAAGCTACAGATTGACATTCAGAAACAAGAGATGGCCTCACATCTTCAATTCTGTGATTGTCTGGCATCTCCTGCTCTGAATATTACAAAATCTCTGCCCCCTTCATGCGTCTGGAGACTTTGAAAGTTACGCAGACATTGGTAAAACTTTCCTTTATCTCAAGGCATCTCCTGAGAAATACTCAACTTCTGCAAAGAGACACAATCTAATTGACACTTTCTGAATCTCCTTTCAAACAACCTCCCAACCCCACTGTGCAGGATGCAGGAATGTCACCTTTTGTCACATTCCCCAACACAATTGTTGACACGTTTTCGGGACAGGAAAAGTAGATTCAACTGACAGATTCTGAGCCCCAGGTTGAATCTTTAAGATGTAAAAATGAACTGAAAGCCCAGGTCTCTCTGTTCCTGCAACTATTTTAACATAGACCCATTGATTTTAAATTGCTTCTCCTGTGTGTAAAATACCATCCATCAACTTCAGGTTTGAACATTAATAAGCGACTGAGCATCAACTGTGAAATATAGAAGGTAGTTCCAAACTAATATCACACCTGGTGTGGGAAAGTGTTCCTGAATTTCACTCCAAAAAGTCTAAAACCCTAAACATTGTCTAAAATCCAATGTCCCCCAAGTCCGGTCCCCATCAAACACTCCCAGGACAGGTACAGCACGGGGTTAGGTACAGAGTATAGCTCCCTCGACACTGTCCCCATTAAACACTCCCAGGACAGGTACAGCACGGGGTTAGGTACAGAGTATAGCTTCCTCGACACTGTGGAGATGCCGGCGTTGGACTGGGGTGAACACAGTAAGATGTCTCACAACACCAGGTTAAAGTCCAACAGGTTTATTTGGTTGAACAGGTTGAACAGCAGGGAGGAAAAATCCAATGTCCCCCAGGTCCTGTCCCCATCAAACACTCCCAGGACAGGTACAGCACGGGGTTAGATACAGAGTAAAGCTCCCTCGACACTGTCCCCATCAAACACTCCCAGGACAGGTACAGCACGGGGTTAGATACAGAGTAAAGCTCCCTCTACACTGTCTCCATCAAACACTCGCAGGACAGGGACAGCACAGGGTAAGATACAGAGCAAAGCTCGCTCTCCACTGTCCCATAAAACACTTCCAGGAGAGATACAGCACGGGGTTAGATACAGAGTAAAGCTCCCTCTACACTGTCTCCATCAAACACTCGCAGGACAGGGACAGCACAGGGTAAGATACAGAGCAAAGCTCGCTCTCCACTGTCCCATAAAACACTTCCAGGAGAGATACAGCACGGGGTTAGATACAGAGTAAAGCTCGCTCTACACTGTCCCATAATACACTTCCAGGAGTGATACAGCACGGGGTTAGATACAGAGTAAAGCTCCCTCGACACTGTCCCCCATCAAACACACCCAGGACAGGTACAGCACGTGTTTAGATACAGAGTGAAGCTCCCTCTACACTGTCCCCATCAAACACTCCCAGGACAGGTACAGCACGGGGTTAGATACAGAGTGAAGCTCCCTCGACACTGTCCCCATCAAACACACCCAGGACAGGTACAGCACGGGGTTAGATACAGAGTAAAGCTCCCTCTACACTGTCCCCATCAAACACCCCCCAGGACAGGTACAGCACGGGGTTAGATACAGAGTAAATCTCCCTCGATACTATCCCCATCAAACACTCCCAGGACAGGTACAGCACGGGGTTAGATACAGATTAAAGCTCATTGTACACTGTCCCCATCAAACAAACCAAGGACAGGTACAGCACGGGTTTAGATACAGAGTAAAGCTCCCTCGATACTGTCCCCATCAAACACTCCCAAGACAGGGACAGCATGGATTAGATACAGAGTAAAGCTCCCTCGACACTGTCCCCATCAAACACTCCCAGGACAGGTACAGCATGGGGTTAGATACAGAATAAATCTCCCTCTACACTGTCCCCATCAAACACTCCCAGGACAGGTACAGCAGGGGACTAGATACAGAGTAAAGCTCCTTCTACACTGTCCCCATCAAACATGCCCAGCACAGGTACAGCACGGGGTTAGACACAGAGTAAAGCTCCCTCGACACTGTCCCCATCAAACACTCCCACGACAGATACAGCAAGTGGTTAGATATAGAGTAAAGCTCCCACTTCACTGTCCTCATCAAACACTCCCAGGACATATACAGCACAGGGTTAGATACAGATAAAGCTCCCTCTACACTATACCCATCAAACACTCCCAGGACAGGTACAGCACGTGTTTAGATACAGAGTGAAGCTCCCTCTACACTGTCCCCCATCAAACACTCCCAGGACAGGTTCAGCACGTGTTTAGATACAGAGTGAAGCTCCCTCGACACTGTCCCCATCAAACACACCGAGGACAGGTACAGCAAGGGTTTAGATACAGAGTGAAGCTCCCTATACAGTGTCACTATAAAATAATCCAATGACAGATACAGCATGGTGCTAGATTAAAGGAAAAGCTGCCTCCACATTGTGCACATCAAACACACCCAGGACAGGTACAGCACGGGGTTAGATACAGCTCAAATCTTCCTCTACATTTTGCCCCATCATTCTGTGGGTGTGTGTGTGAGAGAATGTGTGTGTGAGAGAGAGTGTGTGTATGTGTGAGAGAGTGTGTGTGAGAGAGAGAGTGTGTGTGAGAGAGAGAGTGTGTGTGCGAGAGAGAGAGTGTGTGCGAGAGAGAGAGAGTGTGTGCGAGAGAGAGTGTGTGTGCGAGAGAGAGAGCGTGTGTGCGTGAGAGAGTGTGTGTGTGTGTGAGAGAGTGTGTGTGTGAGAGAGAGAGTGTGTGCGTGAGAGAGAGAGTGTGCGTGAGAGAGAGTGTGTGCGTGAGAGAGAGTATATGTTTGTGAGAGTGTATGTGTGAGAGAGAGTGTGTGTGAGAGAGAGAGTGTGTGCGAGAGAGAGTGTGTGTGTGTGAGAGAGAGTGTGTGTTTGAGAGAGAGTGTGTGCGAGAGAGAGTGTGTGCGAGAGAGAGACTGTGCGTGAGAGAGAGTGTGTTAGAGAGAGTGTGTGTGTGAGAGACAGGCTGTGTGTGAGAGAGTGTGTGAGAGAGTGTGTGCGAGAGAGAGTGTGTGTGTGTGAGAGAGAGTGCGTGTGAGTGAGAGTGTGTGTGTGTGTGAGAGAGAGAGTGTGTGTGTGAGAGTGAGAGTGTGTGTGAGAGTGAGAGTGTGTGTGAGAGTGAGAGTGTGTGTGAGAGAGAAACCGTGTGTGTGAGAGAGCGTGTGTGTGTGTGAGAGAGAGAGTGTGTGTGTGAGAGAGAGAGTGTGTGTGAGAGAGAGTGTGTGTGTGTGAGAGAGAGAGTTTTCGAGAGAGAGTTTTCGAGAGAGAGAGCGTGTGTGTGTGTGTGTGTGAGAGAGTGTGTGCGAGAGAGAGAGTGTGTGTGAGAGAGAGCGTTTGTGTGAGAGAGAGTGTGTGTGAGAGAGAGAGTGTGTGTGAGAGAGAGAGTGTGTGTGAGAGAGTGTGCGAGAGTGTGTGTGTGAGAGAGTATGTGTGTGTGTGTGAGAGAGTGTGTGTGTGAGAGACATAGAGTGTGTGCGAGAGCGAGAGCGTGTGTGTGCCCCATCAAACAAACCAAGGACAGATACAGCACGGAGTTAGATACAGAGTAAAGCTCCCTCTACACTGTCCCCAACAAACACTCCCAGGACAGATACAGCACGGGGTTAGATACAGAGTAAAGCTCCCTCTACACTGTCCCCATCAAACACTCCCAGGACAGATACAGCACGGGGTTAGATACAGAGTAAAGCTCCCTCGAGACTGTCCCCAACAAACTCGCCCAGGACAGGTACAGCACGGGGTTAGATACAGAGTAAAGCTCCCTCTGCACTGTCCCCAACAAACTCGCCCAGGACAGGTACAGCACGGGGTTAGATACAGAGTAAAGCTCCCTCTGCACTGTCCCCATCAAACACTCCCAGGACAGGTACAGCACGGGGTTAGATACAGAGTAAAGCTCCCTCTGCACTGTCCCCAACAAACACTCCCAGGACAGGTACAGCACGGGGTTAGATACAGAGTAAAGCTCTCTCGATACTGTCCCCAACAAACTCGCCCAGGACAGGTACAGCACGGGGTTAGATACAGATTAAAGCTCTCTCGATACTGTCCCCATCAAACACTCCCAGGACAGGTACAGCACGGGGTTAGATACAGAGTAAAGCTCTCTCGATACTGTCCCCATCAAACACTCCCAGGACAGGTACAGCACGGGGTTAGATACAGAGTAAAGCTCCCTCTGCACTGTCCCCAACAAACTCGCCCAGGACAGGTACAGCACGGGGTTAGATACAGAGTAAAGCTCTCTCGATACTGTCCCCAACAAACTCGCCCAGGACAGGTACAGCACGGGGTTAGATACAGAGTAAATTTCCCTCGATACTATCCCCATCAAACACTCCCAGGACAGGTACAGCACGGGGTTAGATACAGATTAAAGCTCATTGTACACTGTCCCCATCAAACAAACCAAGGACAGGTACAGCACGGGTTTAGATACAGAGTAAAGCTCCCTCGATACTGTCCCCATCAAACACTCCCAAGACAGGGACAGCATGGATTAGATACAGAGTAAAGCTCCCTCTGCACTATCCCCATCAAACACTCCCAGGACAGATACAGCAAGTGGTTAGATGTAGAGTAAAGCTCCCTCGACACTGTCCCCATCAAACACTCCCAGGACAGGTACAGCATGGGGTTAGATACAGAATAAATCTCCCTCTACACTGTCCCCATCAAACACTCCCAGGACAGGTACAGCAGGGGACTAGATACAGAGTGAAGCTCCCTCTACACTATACCACAATGGGGATAAAGCTCCCTCTACACTATACCCATCAAACACTCCCAGGACAGGTACAGCACGGGGTTAGATACAGAGTGAAGCTCCCTCTACACTGTCCCCATCAAACACTCCCAGGACAGGTACAGCACGGGGTGAGATACAGAGTGAAGCTCCCTCTACACTGTCCCCATCATATAATCCAATGACAGATACAGCATGGTGCTAAATTAAAGGAAAGGCTGCCTCCACATTGTGCACATCAAACACACCCAGGACAGGTACAGCACGGGGTTAGATACAGCTCAAATCTTCCTCTACATTTTGCCCATCATTGTGTGTGTGCGTGTGTGTGTGAGAGAATGTGTGTGTGAGAGAGAGAGAGTGTGTGTGTGTGAGAGAGTGTGTGTGCGTGAGAGAGAGTGTGTGCATGAGGGAGAGTGTGTGTGTGAGAACGTGTGTGTGTGTGAGAGAGAGTTTGTGTGAGAGAGAGTGTGTGCGAGAGAGAGTGTGTGCAAGAGAGAGTGTGCGCAAGAGAGAGTGTGTGCGAGAGTGTGTGCGAGAGAGAGTGTGTGCGAGAGAGAGTGTGTGCGAGAGAGAGTGTGTGTGCGAGAGAGAGTGTGTGCGAGAGAGAGTGTGTGCGAGAGAGAGTGTGTGCGAGAGAGAGTGTGTGCGAGAGAGAGTGTGTGCGAGAGAGTGTGTGCGAGAGAGAGAGTATATGTTTGAGAGAGAGTGTATATGTGAGAGAGAGAGAGTGTGTGTGAGAGAGAGAGTGTGCGAGAGTGTGTGTGTGAGAGAGAGTGTGTGTGTGTGTGAGAGAGTGTATGTGTGTGTGAGAGAGTGTGTGTGTGAGAGAGAGTGTGTGTGTGTGTGAGAGAGTGTATGTGTGTGTGAGAGAGTGTGTGTGTGTGAGAGAGTATATGTTTGAGAGAGAGTGTATGTGTGTGAGAGAGTGAGTTTATGTGTGTGAGAGAGTGAGTGTATGTGTGTGAGAGTGTGTCAGTTGGAGAGAATGCATGGGTGAGAGTGTGTGAGCGTGAAAGTGTTTGTGAGAGAATGTGTGTGAGAGAGAAAGTGTGTGAGAGAGAAAGTGTGTGTGACAGAGAGGAGGAGCGTGTGTGTGAGTGAGAGAGTGTGTAAGAGATAGTGTATGTGTGTGTGAGAGACAGAGGGAGCATGTGTGTGTGTGTGTGTGTTTCTGAGAGTGTGTAAGGAGAGCGTCTGTGTGACCTGATCTTCCTCTACAGTCTATCAGTAACTGAAACATGGGATTAGATGCAAAGTAAAGCTCCCTCGACACTGTTCCCATCAAACACTCCCAGGAAAGGTACAGGTACAGCACAGAGTTCGATACAGAGTAAAGCTCCCTCGACACTGTCCCCATCCAACACTCCCAGGACAGGTACAGCACGGGGTTAGATAGAGTAAAGCTTCCTCTACACTGTCCCCATCAAACACACACAGGACAGATACAGCATGGGGTTAGATACAGATAAAGCTCCCTCTGCACTGTCACTATCAAATAACTATCAAATCTCCACATCATGACGATCAAATATTCCAATGACAGATACAGCATGGGGATAGATACAGGGAAAAGCTGCCTACACATCAATCACACCCAGGACAGGTACAGCATCGGGTGAGATACAGCGTATATCTCCCTATACATTGTGTGTGTGAGAGAGAGAGAGAGTGTGTGTGAGAGAGAATGTGTGTGTGTGTGTGTGAGATGGTGTGTGTGTGTCTGAGAGTGTGAGAGAGTGTGTGTGTGAGAGAGAGAGAGCGTGTGTGTGTGTGAGATTATGTGTGTGTCTAAGAGTGTGTAAGAGAGAGAGTGTGTGTGTGTGAGCTGATCTTTCTCTACAGTCTATCGGTAACTGCAACACTATATTCTGCACCCTTTCCTCTCCTTCTCCCTGTGTACTCTATGTACAGAATGTTTTGTCTGGATAGCGCACAAGAAACAATACTTTTCACTGCATCCCAATTCAAATCAATCAAATCAAATCAAATTAACACGGTGAAGTTTGGACCCTGTGGGGTGACAGGTGTCTGAATACAGATTCTATCTTATTGTAACATTCAGGTACCACGTGTACTGAGCTCACCAGCGTTCTGTCTGTGTTGTGTGAATCCAGTCTTGAAATATCCACTGATGTTGCTAATTCTGCCAAGACAGAAACAGAAAGAGTGTTTGAATTCTCCGTGATTAGACCCCTTAACGATAAACAACATGGTGGATGAGAGGGATAGAGAGGGAGAGGGTGAGAGGGATAGAGAGGGAGAGGGAGAGAGAGAGAGAGAGAGGAAGAGAGAGAGATGGAGCGATGCAGAGTAACAGAGAGATAGGGAGAGGGAGCAATGCAGAGAGTAACAGTTAGACAGTGAGGAATAGAGATTAATTCAGATGGGTAGTGAGTGTCAGGGGAGTCCGAGACGCTACATAAGCAAGGTAAAGATTTGAAAATGGAGGAGTGTTTCTTACCCACTTTTAAAAGACAATCCACACTCACACCAGTCACATTTCACACTCTCTGCTCAGTCCTGTGTTGAGGGGGTGTTGAGTGTGGGATCAGTGTTTGCTTTTCTCAAACCGCACTGATATTCCCAACAAGGGCAAGAGGTTTCAGTGTTTAAAAATGTAAACATTTAAAAACAAAAGCAGACAGGATTTGGTTAAATCTCACGGGATCCAGGGTGAGGTAGCCAAATGGATATAAAATTGGCTTGATGACAGAAGACAGAGGGTGGTTGTAGAGGGTTGTTTTTTTGTCAAACTGGAGGCCTGTGACCAGCGGGGTGCCTCAGGGATCGGTGCTGGGTCCACTGTTATTTGTCATTTATATTAATGATTTGGATGAGAATTTAGGAGGCATGGTTTGTAAGTTTGCAGTTGACACCAAGATTTGTGGCATAGTGGACAGTGAAGAAGGTTATCTCGGGTTGCAATGGGATCTTGATCAATTGGGCCAGTGGGCTGTTGAATGGCAGATGGAGTTTAATTTAGATAAATGTGAGGTGATACATTTTGGTGGATCGAACCAACACAGGACTTACTCAGTTAATGGTAGGGTGTTGGTGAGAGTTACAGAACAAAGGGATCTCGGGGTACAGATTGATAGCTCCTTGAAAGTGGAGTCACAGGTGGATAGAGTGGTGAAGAAGGCATTCCACATGCTTGGTTTCATTGGTCAAAACATTGAACACAGGAGTTGGGACGTCTTGTTGAAGTTGTACAAGACATTGGTAAGACCACACTTGGAATGCTGTGTATTGTTCTGGTCACCCTTATAAAAAGGAGATTATTAAGCAAGAAAGTGTGCAGAAAAGAATTACTGGGATGCTATGGGGTCCTGATGGTTTGAGTTATAATGAGAGGCTGGATACTCTGGGACTTTTTTTCCCTTGAGTTGGCTTAGTGGTGTTCTTCTAGAGGTCTATAAAATAATGAGGGCATGGATACAGCAGCTTTATAGAACCTTAGTTAGGCCGCACTTGGAATATAGTGTTCAATTCTGATCGACACACTACCAGAAAGATGTGGAGCATTTGGAGAGGGTTCAGAAAAGATTTACCAGGATGTTGCCGGGTATGGAGGGCATTAGCTCTGAGGAGAGATTGGAGAAACTTGGTTTGTTCTCACTGGAACGACGGAGGTTGAGGGATGACCTGATAGAAGTCTACAAGATTATGAGGGGCATGGACAGAGTGGATTGTCAGAAGCTTTTTGCCAGGGTGGAAGATTCAAAATCTAGGGGGCTTAGGTTTAAGGTGTGAGGGGCAAGGTTTAAAGGAGATGTACAAGGCAAGTTTTTTTACACAGAGGGTGGTGGGTGCCTGGAACTCGCTGCCGGGGGAGGTCGTGGAAGCAGATACGATAGTGAGTTTTACGGAACGTCTGGACAAATACATGAATAGGATGGGAATAGAGGGATATGGTCCCCGGAAGGGTAGGGGGTTTTAATTCAGTCGGGCAGCATGGTTGGTGCAGGCATGGAGGGCCGAAGGGACTGTTCCTGTGCTGTAATTCCTGTCCCCATCAAACACTTCCAGGACAGGTACAGCACAGGGTTAGGTACAGAGTAAAGCTCCCTCTACACTGTCCCCATCAAACACTCCCAGGACAAATACAGCTCGGGGTTAGATACAGAGTAAAGCTCCCTCTACACTGTCCCCATCAAACACTCGCAGGACAGGGACAGCACGGGGTAAGATACAGAGTAAAGCTCCCTCGACACTGTCCCCATCAAACACTCCCAGGACAGGTACAGCACGGGGTTAGATACAGAGTAAAGCTCCCTCGACACTGTCTCCATCAAACACTCCCAGGACAAATACAGCTCGGGGTTAGATACAGAGTAAAGCTCCCTCTACACTGTCTCCATCAAACACTCGCAGGACAGGGACAGCACGGGGTAAGATACAGAGTAAAGCTCCCTCTACACTGTCCCCATCAAACACTCGCAGGACAGGGACAGCACGGGGTAAGATACAGAGTAAAGCTCCCTCGACACTGTCCCCATCAAACACTCCCAGGACAGGTACAGCACGGGGTTAGATACAGAGTAAAGCTCCCTCGACACTGTCTCCATCAAACACTCGCAGGACAGGGACAGCACGGGGTAAGATACAGAGTAAAGCTCCCTCTACACTGTCCCCATCAAACACTCGCAGGACAGGTACAGCACGGGGTTAGATACAGAGTAAAGCTCCCTATACACTGTCCCCATTAAACACTCCCAGGACAAATACAGCACGGGGTTCAATACAGAGTAAAGCTCCCTCGACACTGTCTCCATCAAACACTCCCAGGACAGGTACAGCACGGGGTTAGATACAGAGTAAAGCTCCCTCTACACTGTCTCCATCAAACACTCGCAGGACAGGGACAGCACGGGGTAAGATACAGAGTAAAGCTCCCTCTACACTGTCCCCATCAAACACTCGCAGGACAGGTACAGCACGGGGTTAGATACAGAGTAAAGCTCGCTCTACACTGGCCCCATAAAACACTTCCAGGAGAGAAACAGCACGGGGCTAGATACAGAGTGAAGCTCCCTCGACACTGTCCCCATCAAACACACCGAGGACAGGTACAGCACGGGGTGAGATACAGAGTAAAGCTCCCTCTACACTGTCCCCATCAAACACTCCCAGGACAGGTACAGCACGGGGTTAGATACAGAGTAAAGCTCCCTCTACACTGTCCCCATCAAACACTCCCAGGACAGGTACAGCACGGGGTTAGATACAGAGTAAAGCTCCCTCTACACTGTCCCCATCAAACACTCCCAGGACAGGTACAGCACGGGGTTAGATACAGAGTAAAGCTCCCTATACACTGTCACTATCAAATAATCCAATGACAGATACAGCATGGTGCTAGATTAAAAGAAAAGCTGCCTCCACATTGTGCACATCAAACACACCCAGGACAGGTACAGCACCGGGTTAGATACAGCTCAAATCTTCCTCTACATTTTGCCCCATCATTGTGTGTGTGTGTGTGAGAGAATGTGTGTGCGAGAGAATGTGTGTGCGAGAGAGAGAGTGTGTGTGTGTGAGAGAGATTGTGTGAGAGAGAGAGTGTGTGTGTGAGAGAGTTTGTGTGTGTGTGTGTGTGAGAGAGAGTGTGTGCGAGAGAGAGAGTGTGTGTGTGAGAGAGAGTGTGTGTGTGAGAGAGATTGTGTGCGAGAGAGAGTGTGTGTGTGTGAGAGAGAGTGTGTGTGCGAGAGAGAGAGTGTGTGCGAGAGAGTGTGTGCGAGAGAGAGTGTGTGTGTGAGAGGGAGAGTGTGTGTGTGAGAGAGATTGTGTGCGAGAGAGTGTGCGCGAAAGTGTGCGAGAGAGTGTGTGAGAGAGAGAGTGTGTGCGAGAGAGAGTGTGTGTGTGTGTGAGAGAGAGATTGTGTGCGAGAGAGTGTGTGCGAAAGTGTGTGTGTGAGAGAGAGAGTGTGCGTGTGAGAGAGAGAGTGTGTGCGTGTGAGAGAGAGAGTGTGTGCGAGAGAGCGTGTGCGTGAGAGAGAGTGTGTGCGTGAGAGAGAGTGTGTGCGTGAGAGAGTGTGTGCGTGAGAGAGAGTGTGTGCGTGAGAGAGAGTGTGTGCGTGAGAGAGAGAGAGAGGGTGTGTGAGAGACAGTGTGTGCGAGAGTGAGTGTGTGTGTGTGAGAGAGAGAGTGTGTGTGAGAGAGAGTGTATGTGTGTGAGAGAGTGAGTGTATGTATGTGTGTGAGAGAGTGAGTGTGTGTGTGAGAGAGAGTGTATGTGTTTGAGAGAGTGAGTGTATGTATGTGTGAGAGAGAGAGTGAGTGTATGTGTGTGAGAGAGTGAGTGTATGTGTGTGAGAGACTGAGTGCATGTGTGTGAGAGTGTGTCAGTGAGAGAGAATGCATGGGTGAGAGTGTGTGAGCGTGAAAGTGTGTGAGAGAGAATGTGTGTGAGAGACAGAGAGAGCATGTGTGTGTGTGTGTGTGTGTCTGTCTGAGAGTGTGTAAGGAGAGCGTGTGTGTGACCTGATCTTCCTCTACAGTCTATCAGTAACTGAAACACGGGATTAGATGCAAAGTAAAGAGACTTCACTCCCGCACACACTCTCTCTCTCACACACTCTCTCTCTCACACACACACACTTTCTCACACTCTCTCTCTCGCACACACACACTCTCTCTCGCACACACACACTCTCTCGCACACACACACTCTCTCACACACACACTCTCACACACACACACTTTCTCACACTCTCTCTCTCACACACATTCTCTCACACACACACACTCTCTCTCTCACACACATACACTTTCTCACACTCTCTCTCTCGCACACACACTCTCTCTCAGTCTCTCTACACTGTCCCCATCAAACACTCCCAGGACAGACACAGCACAGAGTTCGATACAGAGTAAAGCTCACTGTACACTGTCCCCATCAAACACTCCCAGGACAGATACAGCACGGGCTTAGATACAGAGTAAAGCTCACTGTACACAGTCCCCATCAAACACTCCCAGGACAGATACAGCACGGGCTTAGATACAGAGTAAAGCTCCCTCTTCACTGTCTCCATCAAATAAACCAAGGACAGATACAGCACGGGGTTAGATATAGAGTAAAGCTCCCTCTACACTGTCCCCATCAAACACTCCCAGGACAGGTACAGCACGGGGTTAGACACAGAGTAAAGCTCCCTCTACACTGTCCCCATCAAACACTCCCAGGACAGGTACAGCACGGGGTTAGATACAGAGTAAAGCTCCCTCTACACTGTCCCCATCAAACACTCCCAGGACAGGTACAGCACGGGGTTAGATACAGAGTAAAGCTCCCTATACACTGTCACTATCAAATAATCCAATGACAGATACAGCATGGTGCTAGATTAAAAGAAAAGCTGCCTCCACATTGTGCACATCAAACACACCCAGGACAGGTACAGCACCGGGTTAGATACAGCTCAAATCTTCCTCTACATTTTGCCCCATCATTGTGTGTGTGTGTGTGTGAGAGAATGTGTGTGCGAGAGAATGTGTGTGCGAGAGAGAGAGAGAGTGTGTGTGT
>NW_027593339.1:32500-34050 GCF_964213995.1 Mustelus asterias
AGATTTTTAGATTGACTTTTTAGGAAAAACAGAACTCAAATTGCTCAGCATCCCAGTGTGGACTCTTGTTTATTCCAACCATGATCTCATCTCTGCAGATTCAAACATGAAGTTTAAGCTGTGAATACAGTTGTGTCTGTCTGTCTCAGAGTTTGTGTATTCAGTCTTTCACTGCCTTTTAAACTTACTTGAAGAATTTGAATGCTGGATGTTGCTTAATCATTCCTTTCTCTCAGCACATGGAACTGGTGAAACTTCAAGAGTCACAATCTAATGTCAGTAACAAAGAACTGTATCTTTATTCATCCATCATTTCCAATCTCTGAATGGATCACACACATTTCCAGAATGCAGGAAGCTCTCAATGGAAACTGCTTCCAATTATTCCCCAATACAATTGTTCACACTTTACTGTGAACTACATTCCACTGACATTCCCAAAGCAGCCACAGAAAAGTGACTGGTTATTTTAAACATTGAAACTGAACTATATTAACTTACGATTCACTCACATTGTACAGAAATGTTGCCCCTGTGGGATGACAGTTTGGGAGTAACATTGCAACATTAAGGTGCCCTGCGTATTGTGTTTGACAACATTTGCAGCATTTCCAAGATATCAGCGACATTGCTGTGTGTATTGTGTGAATCCAGCTGTGAAATATCCACACATATTGAACTCCCACTGCTGCTGCCTTTTCATCATTTATAAACACACAAACTAGAAGCAGGAGGAGGCCATTCGGCCCTTCCAGCCTGCTCCAACATTCATTATGATCATGGCTGATCATCAAATTCAACATCCTGATCCCACTTTAGCCCCAAGAGCTCTATCCAATGACTGGGTAAAATTAGATTCCTCTTTGTTCCCACATTGAAGCGATCGAAGAGTGGATTCATCAAGTGTTTCGATGCAGAGAAAACCTCCCTCTACACTGTCCCCATCAAACACTCCCAGGACAGGTACAGCACGGGGTTAGATACAGAGGAAAGCTCACTGTACACTGTCCCCATCAAACACCCCCAGGACAGGTATAGCACGGGGTTACATACAGAGTAAAGCTCCCTCGACACTATCCCCATCAAACACTCCCAGGACAGATACAGCACGGGGTTCGATACAGAGTAAATCTCCCTCTACACCGTCCCCATCAAACACTCCCAGGACAGACACAGCACGGGTTTAGATACAGAGTAAAGCTCCCTCTACACTGTCCCCATCAAACACGCCCAAGACAGGTACAGCAAGCACAGCACGGGGTTAGGTACAGAATAAAGTTTCCTCTACACTGTCCCCATCAAACACTCCCAGGACAGGTACAGCACGGGGTTAGATACAGAGTAAAGCTCCCTCCATACTGTCCCCATCAAACACTCCCAGGACAGGGACAGCACGGAGTTAGATACAGAGTAAAGTTCCCTCTACACTGTCCCCATCAAACACTCCCAGGACAGATACAGCACGGGGTTCGATACAGAGTAAATCTCCCTCTACACTGTCCCCATCAAACACTCCCAAGACAGGTACAGCAAGCACAGCACGGGGTTAG